>NC_141875.1:117568949-117720464 GCF_056163025.1 Triticum urartu | reverse complement strand
CTCTATATGAAGAACATGGTGCTACTTTGAAGCACAATATATGAGACTCGCTATATCATGATGCTACTTTGAAGCACAAGTGTGGAAAAAAAGGATAGTAGCATTGCCCCTTTTTATTTTTTTATATTTTTTGGGCCTTTTTTTCTTTGGCCTTGTTTTTTTGGGACAATGCTCTATTGAATGATGATCATCACACTTCTATTTATTTACAACTCAATGATTACAACTCGATGCTAAAACAAAGTATGACTCTATATGAATGCCTCCAGCGGTGTACCGGGATATGCAATGAAATACGAGTGATAAGTATGAAAGAATTATGAACGGTGGCTTTGCAATAAATACTATGTCAACTACATGATCATGCTAAGCAATATGACAATGATGGATGTGTCATGATGAACTAGATGGTGGGAAGTTGCATGGCAATATATCACGGAATGGCTATGGAAATGCCATAATAGGTAGGTCTGGTGGTTGTTTTGAGGAAGGTATATGGTAGGTGTATGATACCGGCGAAAGTTGCGCGGTATTAGAGAGGCTAGAAAGGGTGGAAGGGTGAGAGTGCGTATAATCCGTGGACTCAACATTAGTCATAAAGAACTCATATACTTATTGCAAAAATTTAGAAGTTACCAAAGCAAAGTATTACGCGCATGCTCCTAGGGGGATAGATTGGTAGGAAAAGACCATCGCTCGTCCCCGACCGCCACTCATAAGGAAGACAATCAATAAATAAATCATGCTCCGACTTCATCACGTAACGGTTCACCATATGTGCATGCTACGTGAATCACAAACTTTAACACAAGTATTCTTTAAATTCACAACTACTCAACTAGCATGACTTTAATATTATCACCTCCATATCTCAAAACAATTATCATGCTTCAATCTTTTCTTAGTATTCAACACACTCAAAAGAAAGTTTCACAAATCTTGAATACCAAGCATATTATTATTAGGGAAATTACCATGCTACTAAGAGACTCTCAAATTAATTTAAGTGAAGCATGAGAGATCAATAGTTTCTTTAAAACAAATCCACCACCGTGCTCTAAAAGATCTAAGTGAAGCACACAGAGCAAAATTATCTAGCTCAAAAGATATAAGTGAAGCACATAGAGTAAAATTATCTAGCTCAAAAGATATAAGTGAATCACATAGAGCAAAATTATAACGCTCAAAAGATATAAGTGAAGCACATAGAGCAAAACTACTTAGCTCAAAAGATATAAGTGAAGCACATAGAGTATTCTATCAAATTTTAATTCATGTATGGCTCTCTCAAAAGGTGTGTACAGCAAGGATGATTGTGGCATACTAACAAACAAAGAAACAAATAATACAAGACGCTCGAAGCAAAACACATATCATGTTGGTGAATAAAAATATAGCTCCAAGTAAATTACCGATGGAAGTGGACGAAAGAGGGGATGCCTTCCGGGGCATCCCCAAGCTTTGACTTTTTGGTGTCCTTGGATTATCTTGGGGGTGCCATGGGCATCCCCAAGCTTAGGCTCTTGCCACTCCTTGTTCCATGATCCATCAAAAGAATTCACCCAAAACTTGAAAACTTCACAACACAAAACTCAAAATAGAAAAACTCATGAGCTCTGTTAGCAAAAGAAAACAAAAGACCACTTCAAGGTACTGTAATGAACTCATTATTTATTTATATTGGTCTTAAAACTACTGTATTCCAACTTCTCTATGGATTATAAACTATTTTACTAGCCATAGATTCATCAAAAATAAGCAAACAACACACGAAAAACAGAATCTGTCAAAAACAGAACAGTCTGTAGTAATCTGTAGCTAGCGCAAGATATGGAACCCCAAAAATTCTAAAATAAATTGATGGACGTGAGGAATTTATGTATTAATCATCTTCAAAAAGAATTAACTAAATAGCACTCTTCAAATAAAAATTACAGCAGTTCTCGTGAGCGCTAAAGTTTCTGTTTTTTACAGCAAGTTCAACAAGACTTTCCCCAAGTCTTCCCAACGGTTCTACTTGGCACAAACACTAATTAAACACAAAAAACACAACCAAAACAGAGGATAAATAATTTATTTATTACTAAACAGGAGCAAAAATCAAGTAATAAAAATAAAATTGGGTTGCCTCCCAACAAGCGCTATCGTTTAACGCCCCTAGCTAGGCATAACAAACAAGGATAGATCTAGGTATTGCCATAGTAATAAGATAGATTGGTGAAACTCATGTCATATTCTCTACGTTCAGCAGCAAGTTTTCTTTGAGGCAAGCAAAAGTAATCAAAAGGACTAAATTTAACGGGACAAAAGTCCCCAAGATCAACCTTGGGAGGTATAGGTTCCTCCTTCGGTCCTTCATAATGCACAACCAATTCATCATTATAAGCATTCTTTTGACAGAACTTTGTGAGCCTATATTCAAGAGAATATCCTAGTTCATTACTTCGAATAGCCAAATCATCATTAAGTTCAGAAATTCTATCAACTAAAACATTGGTAGGAACCCTTCTTCTAAGATTTTCATTGAAAGCAACATAATCTAGAGATTGAAAACACATTATTTCTTCTTGATCAAAGATGATAGCCTCAATGGGAGGACGGCAAGCGTCCACCCTATAATGCGCAAAGATTTCTTTGCCTTCTCTTATTATGAATCTAAACTCATGAGACAAAAAGATAGTAGTAGCACGCTTAACAGAAGAATGCTCAATATTAGAAAATTCCAGAAAAATCCTTTGTATAGAAGGATGCATGTGCATGAATTGTCTTTCAAGTTCAACTACAAGCATGGCAATAGCGTCCGCAAGACTACTAGTTCTGTGAAGGATAGAACTACCCATAGAAGGTAAAGCACCGACACAAGTAAAGAAATCTTGAATAACTCCTTTTCCAATAATATTACCACTACCAACACGGAATTTTTTTGTATGAAAGATGGTAGGTTCTTTAGAAGGAGCATTAGAATTTTCCTTGATATTGTTATCACCCATATTGGCGGTAACTTCCCCAATTTCAGACATAACAACAAGCAAGCAAACTAGCACACGAGCAAACAAAAAGGCAAATAGAGAGGGAGGATAGGGAAAGAGAGGGCGAATAAAACAGCAAGGGTGAATTGGGGGGGGGAGAGGAAAACGAGAGGCAAATGGCAAATAATGTAATGCGAGAGATAGGGATTGTGATGGGTACTTGGTATATTGACTTTTTGCGTAGACTCCCCGGCAACGGCGCCAGAAATCCTTCTTGCTACGTCTTGAGCTTGCGTTGGTTTTCCCCGAAGAGGAAGGGATGATGCAGCAGAGTAGCGTAAGTATTTCCCTCAGTTTTTGAGATCCAAGGTATCAATCTAGTAGGAGCCCACGCTCAAGTCCCTCGTACCTGCACAAAGCGATAGCTACTCGCAACCAACGCGATTAGGGGTTGTCAAGCCCTTCACAGTCACTTACGAGAGTGAGATCTGATAGATAGAATATTTTTGGTATTTTTGATATAAAGATGCAAAGTAAAAAGTAAAAGCAAAGTAAATAGCAAAACAATATAAAAGTGATGGAGATTGATATGATGAGAATAGACCCGGGGGCCATAGGTTTCACTAGTGGCTTCTCTCAAGAGCATAAGTATTCTACGGTGGGTGAACAAATTACTGTTGAGCAATTGATAGAATTGAGCATAATTATGAGAATATCTAGGCATGATCATGTATATAGGCATCACGTCCGTGACAAGTAGATCGAAACGATTCTGCATCTACTACTATTACTCCACTCATCGACCGCTATCCAACATGCATCTAGAGTATTAAGTTAAAAACAGAGTAACACCTTAAGCAAGATGACATGATGTAGAGAGATAAATTCATGTAATACGAAATAAACCCCATCTTGTTATCCTCGATGACAACAATGCAATACGTGCCTTGCTGCCCCTTCTGTCACTGGGTAAGGACACCGCAAGATCGAACCTAAAGCTAAGCACTTCTCCCATGGCAAGAACTACCAATCTAGTTGGCCAAACCAAACGGATAATTTGAAGAGACTTGCAAAGATAACCAATCATGCATAAAAGAATTCAGAGAAGATTCAAATATTATTCATAGATAGACTTGATCATAAACCACAATTCATCGATCTCAACAAACACACCGCAAAAAGAATATTACATCGAATAGATCTCCACAAGAGAGGGGGAGAACTTTGTATTGAGATTCAAAGAGAGAGAAGAAGCCATCTAGCTACTAACTATGGACCTAAAGGTCTGAGGTAAACTACTCCCACTTCATCGGAGAGGCTATGATGATGTAGAAGCCCTCCGTGATGACGGCCCTCTTCCGGCGGAGCTCCGGAATAGGCCCCAAGATGGGATCTTGTGGATACAGAAAGTTGCGGTGGTGGAATTAGGTTTTTGGCTCCTGTTCTGATCGTTTGGGGGTACGTGTGTATATATAAGAGGAAGGAGTACGTCGGTGGAGCACCGAGGGGCCCACGAGGCAGGGGGGCACGCCCTTAGGGCCCCCCCACGCTCGTGACCTCCTCTTTGATCCCTTGCAGTACGGCCCAAGTCTCCTGGATCACGTTCGGTGAGAAAATCACGTTCTCGAAGATTTTATTCCGTTTGGACTCCGTTTGATATTCCGTTTATCTGAAACACTGAAATAGGCAAAAAACAGCAATTCTGGGTTGGGCCTCCGGTTAATAGGTTAGTCCCAAAAATAATATAAAAGTGGAAAATAAAGCCCAATATAGTCCAAAACAGTAGATAATATAGCATGGAGCAATCAAAAATTATAGATACGTTGGAGACGTATCACAGGTATGCCCGATGATGTTATCAAGAAGAAGGTCTTTGATACGTCTCCAATATATCTATAATTTTTGGTTGCTCCATGCTATATTATCTACTGTTTTGGGCAATATTGGGCTTTATTATCCACTTTTATATTACTTTTGGGACTAACCTATTAACCGGAGGCCCAACCCAGATTTGCTATTTTATGCCTATTTCAGTGTTTCGAAGAAAATGAATATCAGACGGAGTCGAAACAGAACGAAATCAACTGGAGAAGTTATTTTTGGAAGGAAACACACCTGATGGACTTGGACCCCACGTCAGGGGAGACACGAGGTGCTCACGAGGGTGGGGGGCGCGCCCCCTGTCTCGTGGGACCCCCGTGGCTCCTCCGACGTCCTCCCTGCACCCATATATACCTACGTGACCTAAAACTTCCAGAACGCAACATAGATCGGGAGTTCCGCCGCCAGAAGCCTCCGTAGCCACCAAAAACCAATCTAGACCCGTTCCGGCACCCTGCCGGAGGGGGCAATCCTTCTCCGGTGGCCATCTTCATCATCCCAGTGCTCTCCATGACGAGGAGGGAGTAGTTGTCCCTCGGGGCTGAGGGTATGTACCAGTAGCTATGTGTTTGATCTCTCTCTCTCTCTCTCTCTCGTGTTCTTGAGATGATATGATCTTGATGTATCGCGAGCTTTGCTATTATATTTGGATCCTATGATGTTTCTTCCCCCCTCTTCTCTCTTGTAATGAATCGAGTTTCCCCTTTGAAGTAATCTTATCGGATTGAGTCTTTAAAGACTTGAGAACACTTGATGTATGTCTTGCCGTGGATATCTGTGGTGACAATGGGATACCGCGTGCCACTTGATGTATGTTTTGGTGACCAACTTGCGGGTTCGTGAACCTATGCATAGGGGTTGGCACACGTTTTCGTCGTGATTCTCCGGTAGAACTTTGGGGGCACTCTTTGAGGTCCTTTGTGTTGGTTGAATAGATGAATTGAGGTTGTGTGATGCATATCGTATAATCATACCCACGGATACTTGAGGTGACATTGGAGTATCTAGGTGACATTAGGGTTTTGGTTGATTTGTGTGTTAAGGTGTTATTCTAGTACGAACTCTAGGGCTGTTTGTGACACTTATAGGAATAGCCCACCGGATTGATTGGAAAGAATAACTTTGAGGTGGTTTCGTACCCTACCATAATCTCTTCGTTCGTTCTCCGCTATTAGTGACTTTGGAGTGACTCTTTGTTGCATGTCGAGGGATAGTAATGTGATCCAATTATGATATTATTGTTGAGGGAACTTACACTAGCGAAAGTATGAACCCTAGGCCTTGTTTCAACACATTGCAATACCGTTGACGCTCACTTTTATCACTTGTTACCTTGCTGTTTTTGTATTTTCAGATTACAAAAACTATTATCTACTATCCATATTGCACTTGTATCACCATCTCTTCGCTGAACTAGTGCACCTATACAATTTACCATTGTATTGGGTGTGTTGGGGACACAAGAGACTCTTTGTTATTTGGTTGCAGGGTTGCTTGAGAGAGACCATCTTCATCCTACGCCTCCTGCGGATTGATAAACCTTAGGTCATCCACTTGAGGGAAATTTGCTACTGTCCTACAAACCTCTGCACTTGGAGGCCCAACAACGTCTATAAGAAGAAGGTTGTGTAGTAGACATCAAGCTCTTTTCTGGCGCCGTTGCCGGGGAGGTTAGCGCTTGAAGGTATATCTTTAGATCTTGCAATCGAGTCTTTTAGTTTCTTGTTTTATCACTAGTTTAGTTTATAAAAGAAAATTACAAAAAAATGGAATTAAGTTTGTCTCATACGCTTCACCTTTTTAATATCTTTCGTGAGTATGATGGAAAGGATAATTGTGCTCAAGTGCTAGAAGAAGAAATCCATAAAATGTTTGGCACTAAATCTTTGAATGATGAACATGATTGCAATGTTGTTAGTAAGAATTCTTTGAATATCCATGATGCTAATGATGATTGCACTAGTTATGATGAAAATGCCTCCTATAAACATGTCAATTTTTGCGGAGTAGATTGGGTTTGCAAGTACACACCAAATAGGGAAGATAGATATTGCAAGAGGCATAAGTATTTAGAAACTAAATTGTTGCAAGAAAGTCTTGATGTGAGTGCTGAAAATTTAAAATATCTTTACCGTACTTGTGAACTTTGCAATGAACATGGTCATTTAAATATCAAATGCAAATTGTTTCATGACTGAATCGTGTCCAAAAATTGTGATGACTTGATTTCCCTTGCACATTATAATGAGCTAAGTTTGCTGTTGGGTTATGAAGAATTGAAACGTCAAACTAAGCATATTCCAGAATATAACCTTGAGAAATTCCTCGATATTGATCTAGAGAAGGTTTATATGTATTGTGCGGTGAATTGCATTGAAAATCCTTATATTGCCAATTACATAAAGAAAAGAAAACAAATAGAAGATGAAGAGAATGCTAACGAAAGGGAAGAGACATCCCATTATTCTCCTATTATTTCTTATGATGAATCAGGTAACGAAGAGGAGCCCTCTATTCAACCAATCTCATTAATAAGGAGCTCCAAAAAGAGGATTGAACCCACACAAGATGTGGTTAAGAGGAAGAAAAGAAAAAGGAAGAGAGGTAAAAAGGTTTCTCTCCCAAATAAAGTTGCTCCTATTATTGCTGTGCCTCATGAAAATGAAGATGATACACTTTATGATGATCTCGTTATGCCTATTGCTTGTTGTGATGATTATGATTGGGAAGATAATGATACTTCTTATGATCTTGAAAATCTTTTTGGTACTTGCTTGGAAGAATACGATAATAATGTTTGCTATACTATTGGTGCTATCCATACTATTAATGATGAGAGTGATTATGCTTATGATACGAAAAGGCCCAAGCTTGGGGAAGCTATGTTTGATGAGGATGACATATTTGAGAATATATTTGCTGCAATTAATTTTTGTCCCAAGCTTGGGGATGCTATGTTTAATAATGATGATATTTTTAGCCTCTCAAATTTTGATATGCAAAGTGATTATGATGAGAACAAAGTTGCTACTTATGATGATTATTGTGATAAAACTTATGCTATAAAGAGTAGTGATGATTATATTTATAAAACTTGTCATGATTACGAGTACCCTTTCTCTGAACATTACTCTTTCAATGTGGAAACAATTTATAATATTCAAGTCTCTTATGATACTCCCACTATCCCGAATGAGAAGAATTTTGCTTGCGTGGAGAGTACTAAATTTTCTATGCTTGTAGATCATGAAAAGAATGTTTTAGGTGCTGGTTATATTGTTGAATTCATTCATTATGCTACTGAAAATTATTATGAGTGAGGGATATATGCTTGTAGGAATTGCAATAATATCAAGTTTCCTCTCTATGTGCTTAAAGTTTTGAAGTTATGCTTGTTTTACCTTCCTATGCTAGTTAATTATTGTTCCCACAAGTTGTTTGCTCAAAAAATTACGATGCATAGGAAGTATGTTAGGCTTAAATGTGCTAGTCATATTCTTCAATATGCTTTGTTTATGTTACAATTCTTATCCTTTATGTGAGCATCTATGAAATCATCATGCCTAGCTAGGGGCGTTAAACGATAGCGCTTGTTGGGAGGCAACCCAATTTTATTTTTATTCCTTGATTTTTGCTCCTGTTTATTAATAAATAATTCATCTAGCCTCTTCTTAGATGTGGTTTTATACTTTTAATTAGTGTTTGTGCCAAGTAGAACCTTTGGGAAGACTTGGGGAAAGTCTTGTTGATCATGCTGTCAAAAACAGAAACTTTAGCGCTCACGAGAATTGCTGCCATTTTTATTTGGAGAGTGATATTTAGTTAATTATTTTTGCATATTATTAATAGATAAATTTCTCAGGTCCAGCAATTTATTTGAGAATTTTATGAGTTCCATAAGTATACGTTTGATCCAGATTACTACAGACTGTTCTGTTTTTGTCAGATTCTGTTTTTCGTGTGTTGTTTGCTTATTTTGATGAATCTATGGCTAGTAAAATAGTTTATAAACCATAGAGAAGTTGGAATATAGTAGGTTTAACACCAATATAAATAAAGAATGAGTTCATTACAGTACCTTGAAGTAGTGTTTTGTTTTCTTTCGCTAACGGAGCTTACGAGTTTTCTGTTAAGTTTTGTGTTGTGAAGTTTTCAAGTTTTGGGTAAGGATTCGATGGACTATGGAATAAGGAGTGGCAAGAGCCTAAGCTTGGTGATGCCCAAGGCACCCCAAGGTAATATTCAAGGACAACCAAGAGCCTAAGCTTGGGGATGCCCCGGAAGGCATCCCCTCTTTCGTCTTCATTCATCAGTAACTTTACTTGGAGCTATATTTTTATTCACCACATGATATGTGTTTTGCTTGGAGCGTCAATTTATCTTGTTAGGATTTGCTTGGTGTTATTTAGAACATTGTTTTGCATCTTTTATTTCAATAAAAGTGGCATTGATAGCCTTTACTATGCCTATTTTAGAAGTCCACATGTTGCTGTTTGAAAACAGAAAGTTTACCGCTGTTGCAATAATTCCCTAGAAAAGTCAGAATGTGATAAAATGTTGAAACCTTACTACAGTAGGAATTTTCTTTCATAATTTTTGGAGCTAGGGAAGTATGGATTATGCAGCATTCTTTACAGACTATCCTATTTAGGGAGATTGCTGTTATGTTTGCATTGTTTGCATATGTTTGCTTCTTTAATGATTCTGTTTGAGGATAGGACTATTAAATATGCAGAGACATTTAGTATGCAATGTTGAATAATAATTTTAGTTATTTTCTACAGTAGAGTATGATAAGGTTTTAGCAATGGTTTATACTAACTTATCTCATGAGTCCTTGTTGAGTTTTGTGTGGATGAAGCTTTTGAGGTTTAGGGAGACCGTGATATGAGAGGAATTAAGGAGACACAAAAGCTCAAGCTTGGGGATTCCCAAGGCACCCCAAGATAATATTTCAAGAAGTCTCAAGCATCTAAGCTTGGGGATGCCCCTGTGGCGTCCCACCTTTCTTCTTCAACAATTATCGGTTGATCCTAAGTTTTTGCTTCTTCACATGATGTTTGGTATTCTTAGATGTCATTTTATTTTGCTTTGCTTGTTGTTTGAATAGAGTACCAAGATCTGAAATTATTAAATGTTAGAGAGTCTTCACATAGTTGCATAATTATTCGACTACTCATTGATCTTCACTTATATCTTTCGGAGTAGTTTGTCATTTGCTCTAGTGCTTCACTTATATCATTCTGAGAGTCTTAAATAACATGGTAATTTTCTTAAAATCCTAATATGCTAGGTATTCACGAATAATAAAATTCTCTTATGAGTGTGTTGAATACTATGAGAAGTTTGATACTTGATAATTGTTTCGAGATATGGAGATGGTGATATTAGAGTCATGCTAGTTGAGTAGTTGTGAATTTGAGAAATACTTGTGTTGAAGTTTGTGATTCCCGTAGCATGCACGTATGGTGAACCATTATGTAACGAAGTCGGAGCATGATTTATTTATTGATTGTCTTCCTTATGAGTGGCGGTCGGGGACGAGCGATGGTCTTTTCCTACCAATCTATCCCCCTAGGAGCATGCGCGTAATACTTTGCTTTGATAACTTCTAGATTTTTGCAATAAGTATATGAGTTCTTTACGACTAATGTTGAGTCCATGGATTATACGCACTCTCACCCTTCCACCTTGGCTAGCCTCTCCAGTACCGCGCAACTTTCGCCGGTACCATAAACCCACCATATACCTTCCTCAAAACAGCCACCATACCTACCTATTATGGCATTTCCATAGCCATTCCGAGATATATTGCCATGCAACTTTCCACGGTTCCGTTTATTATGACGCACTCCATCATTGTCATATTGCTTAGCATGATCATGTAGTTGACAATGTATTTGTGGCAAAGCCACCGTTCATAATTCTTTCATACATGTCACTCATGCATCATTGCACATCCCGGTACACCGCCGGAGGCATTCATATAGAGTCATACTTTGTTCTAGTATCGAGTTGTAATCATTGCGTTGTAAATAAATAGAAGTGTGATGATCATCATTAATAGAGCATTGTCCCCAAAAAAAGAAAAGAAAGGCCAAAAAAAGAAAGGCAAAAAAAGAGAGAAAGGCCATAAAAAAAGAAAGGCAAAAAAAGAAGGGACAATGCTACTATCCTTTTACCACACTTGTGCTTCAAAGTAGCACCATGATCTTCATGATAGAGAGTCTCCTATGTTGTCACTTCCATATACTAGTGGGAATCTTTCATTATAGAACTTGGCTTGTATATTCCAATGATGGGCTTCCTCAAAATGCCCTAGGTCTTCATGAGCAAGCGAGTTGGATGCACACCCACTAGTTTCTTTTGTTGAGCTTTCATACATTTATAGCTCTAGTGCATCTGTTGCATGGCAATCCCTACTCTCTCACATTGATATCTATTGATGGGCATCTCCATAGCCCATTGATACGCCTAGTTGATGTGAGACTATCTTCTCCCTTTTTGTCTTCTCCACAACCACCATTCTATTCCACCTATAGTGCTATGTCCATGGCTCACGCTCATGTATTGCGTGAAGATTGAAAAAGTTTTAGAACATCAAAAGTATGAAACAATTGCTTGGCTTGTCATTGGGGTTGTGCATGATTTAAATATTTTGTGTGGTGAAGATGGAGCATAGCCAGACTATATGATTTTGTAGGGATAGCTTTCTTTGGCCATGTTATTTTGAGAAGACATGATTGCTTAGTTAGTATGCTTGAAGTATTATCATTTTCTATGTCAATATGAACTTTTGTCTTGAATCTTATGGATCTGAATATTCATGCCACAATTAAGAAGAATTACATTGAAATTATGCCAACTAGCATTCCACATCAAAAATTATCTTTTTTATCATTTACCTACTCGAGGACGAGCAGGAATTAAGCTTGGGGATGCTTGATACGTCTCCAACGTATCTATAATTTTTGATTGCTCCATGCTATATTATCTACTATTTTGGGCAATATTGGGCTTTATTATCCACTTTTATATTACTTTTGGGACTAACCTATTAACTGGAGGCCCAGCCCAGATTTGCTGTTTTATGCCTATTTCAGTGTTTCGAAGAAAAGGAATATCAGACGGAGTCGAAATGGAACGAAATCAACTGGAGAAGTTATTTTTGGAAGGAAACACACCTGATGGACTTGGACCCCACGTCAGGGGAGACATGAGGTGCTCATGAGGGTGGGGGGCGCCCCCCCTAGGGCGCGCCCCCTGTCTCGTGGGACCCCCGTGGCTCCTCCGACGTCCTCCCTGCACCCATATATACCTACGTGACCTAAAACTTCCAGAACGCAACATAGATCGGGAGTTCCGCCGCCAGAAGCCTCCGTAGCCACCAAAAACCAATCTAGACCCGTTCCGGCACCTTGCTTGAGGGGGCAATCCTTCTCCGGTGGCCATCTTCATCATCCCGGTGCTCTCCATGATGAGGAGGGAGTAGTTCTCCCTCGGGGCTGAGGGTATGTACCAGTAGCTATGTGTTTGATCTCTCTCTCTCTCTCTTGTGTTCTTGAGATGATACGATCTTGATGTATCGCGAGCTTTGCTATTATATTTGGATCCTATGATGTTTCTTCCCCCCCCTCTTCTCTCTTGTAATGAATCGAGTTTCCCCTTTGAAGTAATCTTATCGGATTGAGTCTTTAAAGACTTGAGAACACTTGATGTATGTCTTTCCATGGATATCTGTGGTGACAATGGGATACTGCGTGCCACTTGATGTATGTTTTGGTGACCAACTTGCGGGTTCATGAACCTATGCATAGGGGTTGGCACACGTTTTCGTCATGATTCTCCGGTAGAACTTTGGGGCACTCTTTGAGGTCCTTTGTGTTGGTTGAATAGACGAATTGAGGTTGTGTGATGCATATCGTATAATCATACCCACGGATACTTGAGGTGACATTGGAGTATCTAGGTGACATTAGGGTTTTGGTTGATTTGTGTGTTAAGGTGTTATTCTAGTACGAACTCTAGGGCTGTTTGTGACACTTATAGGAATAGCCCACCGGATTGATTGGAAAGAATAACTTTGAGGTGGTTTCGTACCCTACCATAATCTCTTCGTTCGTTCTCTGCTATTAGTGACTTTGGAGTGACTCTTTGTTGCATGTTGAGGGATAGTTATGTGATCCAATTAGGATATTATTGTTGAGGGAACTTACACTAGCGAAAGTATGAACCCTAGGCCTTGTTTCAACACATTGAAATACCGTTTACGCTCACTTTTATCACTTGTTACCTTGCTGTTTTTATATTTTCAGATTACAAAAACTATTATCTGCTAACCATATTGCACTTGTATCACCATCTCTTTGCCGAACTAGTGCACCTATACAATTTACCATTGTATTGGGTGTGTTGGGGACACAAGAGACTCTTTGTTATTTGGTTGTAGGGTTGCTTGAGAGAGACCATCTTCATCCTACGCCTCCTACGGATTGATAAACCTTAGGTCATCCACTTGAGGGAAATTTGCTACTGTCCTACAAACCTCTGCACTTGGAGGCCCAACAACGTCTACAAGAAGAAGGTTGTGTAGTAGACATCAGTCTTCCCTTTATCTTTGAAGGGAGATGCATTGACATGGTTTAGGCTATGTGATGATATGGGATCATGGGACTATAAGCGATTGAAATTGGAATTTCACCAGAAGTTTTATCCTATGCATCTTGTTCATCGTGATTGTAATTATATATATAATTTTTGGCCTCGCGAAGGAGGTTAAGTCAATGTTATATTCATGCCCCAATCATGAGCTCTCAAGAGAAATGATTATTCAAAAATTTTATGCTCAGCTTTCTCTCAGTGATCGCTCCATGCTCGATACTTCTTGTACTGGATCTTTTATGATGAAGTCTATTGAATTCAAATGGGATTTATTAGAAAGAATTAAATGCAACTCTGAAGATTGGGATCTTGATGAAGGTAAGGAGTCAGGTATAACACCTAAGTTTGATTGTGTTAAATCTTTTATGGATACCGATGCCTTCCGTGAATTTAGCAGTAAATATGGACTTGACTCTGAGATAGTAGCTTGTTTTTGTGAATCATTTGCTACTCATGTTGATCTCCCTAAGGAGAAGTGGTTTAAATATAATCCTCCCATTGAAGTAAAATTAGTTGCACCTGTTAAAGTTGAAGAAAAGACTATCACTTATAATGATCCTATTGTTCCTACTACTTATGTTGAGAAACCACCTTTCCCTATTAGAATAAAGGATCATGCTAAAGCTTCAACTGTGGTTCGTAAAAGTAATATTAGAACTTATGCACCCCCTGAGCAAGTTAAAGTTGAACCTAATATTGCTATTGTTAAAGATCTCCTGGCTGATAATATTGATGGGCGTGTTAATTACTTTTGTGATGAGACTGCTAGAATTGATAAACCTGGTGCTAAAGATAAACATAGACCTGTGGTAGCCATTCCTGTTATTTCTGTTAAAATAGGAGATCATTGTTATCATGGCTTGTGTGATATGGGTTCTAGTGCTAGTGCAATACCTATTTCCTTATACAAATAAATTGTGCATGATATTGCACCAGCTGAGATAGAAGATATCGATGTTACCATTAAGCTTGCTAATAGAGATACTATTTCACCAATTGGGATTGTTACAGATGTTGAAGTCTTGTGTGGGAAGGTTAAATATCCTGCTGATTTTCTTGTTCTTGGTTCCCCACAAGATAGCTTTTGTCCCATTATATTTGGTAGACCCTTCTTAAATACTGTTAATGCTAGGATAAACTGTGAAAAGGATGTTGTTACTATTGGTTTGGGTGATATGTCTCATGAGTTTAACTTCTCTAAATTTCATAGACAACCCCGTGATGAGGAATTACCTAGTAAGGATGAAATTATTGGTCTTGCTTCTATTGCTGTGCCTCCTAATGATCCTTTAGAACAATATTTGCTCAACCATGAAAATGATATGTTTATGAATGAAAGAAGGGAAATAGATGAAGTATTCTTTAAACAAGGACCCATTCTGAAACACAATTTGCCTGTTGAAATCCTAGGGGATCCTCCTCCACCCAAGGGTGATCCCGCGTTTGAGCTTAAACCATTGCCTGATACTCTTAAATATGCTTATCTTAATGAAAAGAAGATATATTCTGTTATTATTAGTGCTAACCTTTCAGAGCATGAAGAAGAGAAATTATTGAAAACTCTGAAGAAGCACCATGCTGCTATTGGATATACTCTTGATGATCTTAAGGGCATTAGTGCCACTCTATGTCAACACAAAATAAACTTAGAGAAAGACGCCAAACCAGTTATTGATCACCAACGACGGCTGAATCCTAAGATGAAAGAAGTGGTAAGAAAAGAAATACTAAAGCTCCTTGAGGCAGGTATAATTTATCCCGTTGCTGATAGTCAGTGGGTAAGTCATGTCCATTGTGTCCCTAAGAAGGAAGGTATCACTGTCATTCCTAATGATAAAGATGAATTGATCCCACAAACAATTATTACAGGTTATAGGATGGTAATTGATTTCCGCAAATTAAACAAGGCTACTAAAAAAGATCATTACCCCTTAACTTTTATTGATCAAATGCTAGAAAGATTATCCAAACATACATATTTTTGCTTTCTAGATGGTTACTCTGGTTTCTCTCAAATACCTGTGTTAGCTGATGATCAAGCAAAGACCACTTTTACTTGCCCTTTTGGTACTTTTGCTTATAGACGTATGCCTTTTGGTTTATGTAATGCACCAGCTACCTTTCAAAGATGCATGATGGCTATATTCTCTGACTTTTGTGAAAAGATTTGTGAGGTATTCATGGATGATTTCTCCGTTTATGGATCCTCTTTTGATGATTGCTTGAGCAACCTTGATTGAGTTTTGCAGAGATGTGAAGAAACTAATCTCATTTTGAATTAGGAGAAGTGCCACTTTATGGTTAATGAAGGTATTATCTTGGGGCATAAAATATCTGAAAGAGGTATTGAAGTGGATAAAGCTAAAGTTGATGCTATTCAAAAGATGCCGTGTCCCAAGGACATCAAAGGTATAAGAAGTTTCCTTGGTCACGCCAGTTTTTATAGGAGGTTCATTAAGGACTTCTAAAAAATTACTCAGCCTCTGAGTAATCTATTACAAAAATATATTCCTTTTGTCTTTGATGATGATTGTGTAGAAGCATTTGAAATACTTAAGAAAGCATTAATTTCTGCACCTATTGTTCAGCCACCTGATTGGAATCTACCCTTTGAAATTATGTGTGATGCTAGCGATTATGCTGTAGGTGCTGTTCTAGGACAAAGAGTTGATAAGAAATTAAATGTTATTCAACATGCTAGTAAAACTCTAAACAATGCCCAGAGAAATTATGCTACTACTGAAAAGGAATTCTTAGTGGTTGTATTTGCTTGTGATAAGTTCAAACCTTATATTGTTGATTCTAAAGTAACTATTCACACTGATCATGCTGCTATTAAATACCTTATGGAAAAGAAAGATGCTAAACCTAGACTTATTAGATGGGTTCTCTTGCTACAAGAATTTGATTTGCATATTATTGATAGAAAGGGAGCTGAGAACCCCGTTGCAGACAACTTGTCTAGGTTAGAGAATGTTCTTGATGACCCACTACCTATTGATGATAGCTTTCCTGATGAACAATTAAATGTCATAAATGCTTCTCATACTGCTCCACGGTATGCTGATTATGCTAATTATATTGTTGCTAAATTTATACCACCTAGTTTCACATACCAGCAAAAGAAAAAGTTCTTCTATGATTTAAGGCATTACTTTTGGGATGACCCACATCTTTATAAAGAAGGAGTAGATGGTGTTATTAGACGTTGTGTACCTAAGCATGAACATGAATAGATCCTACGCAAGTGTCACTCCGAAGCCTATGGAGGACACCATGCTGGAGATAGAACTGCACATAAGGTATTGCAATCCGGTTTTTATTGGCCTACTCTCTTCAAGGATGCCCGTAAGTTTGTCTTGTCTTGTGATGAATGTCAAAGAATTGGTAATATTAGTAGACATCAAGAAATGCCTATGAATTATTCACTTGTTATTGAACCATTTGATGTTTGGGGCTTTGATTTTATGGGACCTTTTCCTTCCTCTAATGGGTATACACATATTTTATTTGTTGTTGATTATGTTACTAAGTGGGTAGAAGCTATTCCAACTACTAGTGCTGATCATAACACCTCTATTAAGATGCTTAAAGAAGTTATTTTCCCGAGGTTTGGAGTCCCTAGATATTTGATGACTGATGGTGGTTCACATTTTATTCATGGTGCTTTTCGTAAAATGCTTGCTAAGTATGATGTTAATCATAGAATTGCATCTCCTTATGACCCACAGTCTAGTGGTCAAGTAGAATTGAGTAATAGAGAGCTCAAATTAATTTTGCAAAAGACTGTTAATAGATCCAGGAAGAATTGGTCCAAGAAACTTGATGATGCATTATGGGCCTATGGAACTGCATATAAAAATCCTATGGGTATGTCTCTGTATAAATGGTTTATGGAAAAGCATGTCACTTACCTATCGAACTAGAACATAAGGCATATTGGGCTATTAAAGAGCTCAATTATGATTTTAAACTTTCCGGTGAGAAGAGGTTATTTGACATTAGCTCATTGGATGAATGTAGAACCCAAGCCTATGAGAATGCCAAACTGTTTAAAGAAAAAGTTAAAAGATGCCATGACAAAAGGATACAAAAGCGTGAGTTTAATGTAGGTGATTATGTATTGCTATACAACTCTCATTTAAGATTTTTTGCAGGCAAACTTCTCTCTAAATGGGAAGGTCCTTACGTTATCGTGGAGGTCTATCGTTCTGGTGCCATAAAAATCAACAACTTCGAAGGCACAAATCCGAAGGTGGTGAACGGTCAAAGAATCAAACATTATATCTCAGGTAATCCCATAAATGTTGAAATTAATATTATTGAAACCGTAACCCCAGAGGAATACATAAGGGACACTTTCCGGAACGTTTCAGACTTCGAAAAGGAATAGGTACGTGGTACGGTAAGTAAACCGACTCCAAAACGGTTCTAATGGCAATATTTCTCCGTTTTGGAATATATAAGAAAATAGGAATATAAGAAGTAGTCCGAGAAGGACACGAGGCTTCCACGAGGGTGGAGGGCGCGCCCTACCCCCTGGGCGCGCCCCCTGCCTCGTGGGCACCTCGTGTGCTCTCCGGACTCCGTTTTCTTGCACGATACTCCTTTTGGTCGGTAAGAAATCATTATATAATCTCCCGAAGGTTTTGACCACCGTATCACACAAATATATCTTGTCTTTGTTTTGAGCTGTCCTGCTGCAGATTAGAGCAACATGTCGTCCTAGGATTCAGAAGGAGAAAGCTATGTGGCTGATTACCTTGCAGATCCTAAGGTCTACGGGGATGTGGAGCATTGTGGTTGGACTACTGAAGAAGAAGAGGACTATGAACCCAAGGGAAAGGAGGAGACGAGCTCAGATGAAGATGAAGTCCCACTACCTCAACCTGGGGACATGCATGTGGAGTTCAAAAAGTCAAGCCTCCCTGATAGAGCAAAGAAACTTAAGATCGAGTTTATCCCTTTTTGCCTCTTGCAGGAAAACAAGCAGGAATTATGCAAAAAGATACTAAGCCTGGAGCAGGAGATTGATGACCTAAGGGATCAAAATTCTATCCTCAAGCGCAAATTAAGGAAGAAGCCTACGCCATCAACAAAATCATCATCTTCCTCACCCCCAAAGAAGGAGATATAATCACATGGGTATGGGCACTCCCCTTGGCAACTGCCAAGCTTGGGGGAGTGCCCCGGTATCGTATCACCATCACTTTTATCTTTACCGTTTTTCTTAGTTCGATCCTTTTGGCAATATCTTGATCTAGTAGAATAAAGTTTTAGTATGATCTAGTTGTGAGTTTTTCTTTATGATCCTTCTATGTAATCGAGTCTGTGAGCTATATAATAAAGATTAGTGTTGAGTCAAGGGCTTGATTATCTTGCTATGATTATGAGTGAATAAAAGAAAAAGAAAGAATAAAAAGAAATAAAAAGAGATCATATTGATCTTATGGAGAGTAATGACTTCACATATAAAGAGTATGATGATTAAAAGTTTTTGAGAGTTGACAAACATAGTTTTGGTCATCGTTGCAATTAATAGGAAGTAATAAAGAAAGATAGGTTTCACATATAAATATACTATCTTGGACATCTTTTATGATTGTGAGCACTCATTAAAACATGACATGCTAAAGAGTTGATGTTGGACAAGGAAGACAACGTAATGGGCCATGTTTTCTTATATCTGAGATAAAGTATATTGTCATGGATCATCCAACATGTTGAGTTTGCCTTTCTTCCTCATGCTAGCAAAATTCTTCGCACCAAGTAGAGATACTACTTGTGCTTCCAAATACCCTTGAAACCAGTTTTGCCATGAGAGTCCACCATATCTACCTATGGATTGAGTAAGATCCTTCAAGTAAGTTGTCATCGGTGCAAACAATAAAAATTGCTCTCTAAATATGTATGACTTATTAGTGTGGGAGAAAATAAGCTTTATACGATCTTGTGATGTGGAAGAAATAAAAGCGACGGACTGCATAATAAAGGTCCATATCACAAGTGGCAATATAAAGTGATGTTGTTTCGCATTAAGATTTTGTGCATCCAACCCTGAAAGCGCATGACAACCTCTGCTCCCCTCTGCGAAGGGCCTATCTTTTACTTTTGTCTTCTACCTTATGCAAGAGTCATGGTGATCTTCACCTTTCCTTTTTACATTTTATCCTTTGGCAAGCACATTGTGTTGGAAAGATCCTGATATATATATATCTAATTGGATGTAAGTTAGCATGAACTATTATTGTTGACATTACCCTTGAGGTAAAAGGTTGGGAGGCGAAACTATAAGTCCCTATCTTTCTCTGTGTCCGATTAAAACTCCGTAACCACAAGTATTGCGTGAGTGTTAGCAATTGTGAAAGACTAAATGATAGTTGCGTATGTGGACTTGCTGAAAAGCTCTTATATTGACTCTTTCCTATGTTATGATAAATTTCAATTGCCTCAATGACTGAGATTAGAGTTTGTTAGTTTTCAATGAAGCTTATGGTTCATACTTGAAATTGTGATTGAATTGTTACTTTAGCATAAGAGATCATATGACAATATATATATATATATACATATATATTGCTGTTCCAAGAATGATCATGATTCCCTCATGTCCGTATTTTATTTTTATCGACACATCTATCTCTAAACATGTGGACATATTTTTCGATTTTGGCTTTCGCTTGAGGACAAGCGAGGTCTAAGCTTGGGGGAGTTGATACGTCCATTTTGCATCATGCTTTTATATTGATATTTTTTTGCATTATGGGCTGTTATTACACATTATGTCTCAATACTTATGCCTATTCTCTCTTATTTTACAAGGTTTACATGAAGAGGGGGAATGCCGGCAGCTGGAATTCTGGGCTGGAAAAGGAGAAAATATTAGAGACCTATTCTGCACATCTCCAAAAGTCCTGAAACTCCATGGGAGTTATTTCCAGAATATATAAAAAATATGGAGCGAAGAAAATACCAGAGGGGGCCCACACCCTGGCCACGAGGGTGGGGGGCGCGCCCCCTGCCTCGTGAGCCCCCTGGTGGCCCTCCAATGCCCATCTTCTGTTATATGAGGTCTTCCGTCCGAGAAAAAAAATCATAAGCACGCTTTCGGGATGAGACTCCGCCGCCACGAGGCGGAACCTTGGCGGAACCAATCTAGGGCTCCGGCAGAGCTGTTCTGCCGGGGAAACTTCCCTCCGGGAGGGAGAAATCATCACCGTCGTCATCACCAACGATCCTCTCATCGAGAGGGGGTCAATATCCATCAACATCTTCACCAGCACCATCTCATATAAGACCCTAGTTGATCTTGTGTATCCAATCTTTGTATCCAAACCTCAGATTGGTACTTGTGGGTTGCTAGTAGTGTTGATTACTCCTTGTAGTTGATGCTAGTTGGTTTACTTGGTGGAAGATCATATGTTCAGATCCATTATGCATATTAATTCCCCTCTGATTATGAACATGAATATGCTTTTTGAGTAGTTACGTTTGTTCCTAAGGACATGGGAGAAGTCTTGCTATTAGTAGTCATGTGAATTTGGTATTCGTTTGATATTTTGAGATGTATGTTGTCTCTCCTCTAGTGGTGTCATGTGAACGTCGACTACATGACACTTCACCATTGTTTGGGCCTAGAGGAAGGCATTGGGAAGTAATAAGTAGATGATGGGTTGCTAGAGTGACAGAAGCTTAAACACTAGTTTATGCGTTGCTTCGTAAGGGGCTGATTTGGATCCATATGTTTCATGCTATGGTTAGGTTTACCTTAATACTTCTTTTGTAGTTGCGGATGCTTGCAATAGGAGTTAATCATAAGTGGGATGTTTTTCCAAGTAAGGACAACACCCAAGCACCGATCCACCCACATATCAAATTATCAAAGTACCGAACGCGATTCATATGAACGTGATGAAAACTAGCTTGACGATAATTCCCATGTGTCCTCGGGAGCGCTTTTCTCTATATAAGAGTTTGTCCAGGCTTGTCCTTTGCTACAAAAAGGATTGAGCCATCTTGCTGCACTTTATTTACACTTGTTACTTGTTACTCGTTACAATTACCTTATCACAAAATTATCTGTTACCGATAATTTCAGTGCTTGCAGAGAATACCTTGCTGAAAACCGCTTATCATTTCCTTCTGCTCCTCGTTGGGTTCGACACTCTTACTTATCGAAAGGACCACGATAGATCCCCTATACTTGTGGGTCATCACTCCCACCCACCCACCCACCCACCCACACTTCCCGACAACGAAGGAGTAGGGTGACACCTCGATCTTGACACTAATCCATCAACTGGCTTCTCTCTCAAACACACACACACACACACTACCTGACACCGAAGGAGTAGGGTGGCACCTCGATCTTGATAGTAATCTATCTACTCCTCTTTCAAACACACACCGACACACACTCGCTAGTTGTGCCTCTATGCATACCGCGCACACTCTCGATACGTCTTTCTCTCCCTCCCCCTCCCCACCCCACCCCCACCCCAACCCCAACAATAAGAGCAGAAGGGTGACAACGTGATCTGATCTTAATCTGTCAATTGGGTTCTCTCTCAAACATTGTGTCTCTGTGCCTCGCACAGACACACTCGATACGTCTTTTTCTCCATAGCGCCCTCGATATGTAGACATCTCGCGCGCGCACAACTGTAGTGACAATGACGCTGAACCCAATGTGCTTTGTTTTTACCGGCCTCATGTGATAGTTTTCACCCTGTTTTCTGTTAATTAACAAGACAACCTTTTCTTTGTTACTACTAGTGAATCTGAAATCATTCGGGGCAGACATAAATATATCACTTCAACCCAGTTATCGCAGTAACTATTTTAAAAGAAACTAGCTAGATGCCCGTGCGTTGCACGGAACATCAAGATGCATTTGTATCAGTAGTTTATCTTGTGAGAGACTAGCAAGATGCTCATGTGTTGAACAGAACATCAAGATGCATTTATATGAGTAGTTTATCTTGTGAGAGAAAAGGATGAACGAGGGAAGGCCTTATTTGCAAATGTGGAGAGGGGTGTGGGTATCTTTTTGCAAAATTGCCATAGTTTCCTTCCTATCCGTCAGATAAAAATCAGATGGCCTATATTGCAGGATGCCAGGCACACCATCATCACCAACTCTGTTTTTTATCTCTACTCCTATAAAAGACTCAGTTGGTGATGATGGTGTGTCTGCCATCCGTCATTTCTGACCATCAGATCTGCATCTAACGACTATGATGTAAGTCGTGGCTTTTTGTAGCAAGACCCCACTTCCCTGCTCCAATTTGCAAAACCCCCTTAATATATTGAAACCAACCACATCCCTCCGCCACCTCATCAAAACAACCACAAGGAATATATTTTGAGTGAAACCTAATACGAGTATATTTTTAGTGATATATACACCAAACTAGAGTGTTTTTATTTCAAGTTTGTGAACATGTATTATCATATTTTGGATTCGTTGCAACGCACGGGCACATTGCTAGTAAGAGTAGAGAAAAGGATGAACGAGGGAAGGCATTATTTGCAAACGTGGAGAGGTGTGTGGCCATCTTTTTGCAAAATTGCCATAGTTTCCTTCCTATCCGTTAGATATAAATCTGACGGCCTATATTGCAAGATGGCACGCACACCATCATCACCAACTCTGTTTTCTACTCCCTCCGTTCCTAAATATTTGTCTTTTTAGAGATTTCAACAAGTGACTACATACAGAGCAAAATGAGTGAATCTACACTCTAAAATATGTCTACATACACATCCATATGTGGTAGTCCATTTGAAATCTGAAAAAGACAAATATTTAGGAACAGATGGAGTATAAGAGTACACATGGAGATATATCTCCAGCATGGTCTGCAACAAAAATATGCTGGACTGGTTAGCGCCGGATGCTCGCAACGCGATGACCTGAGTTCGAATTCTGTCTTTAACTTTAGATTTTTATATATTATATATATTACTTATTTAATATATACTTCTTTCACTACTGTACCGACAATGGAACCCACATAGTACTTAGAATACAAGATTAAGGATGGACTTGTTTCTTTTTAACTTTTTGTACGAAGCTGTAGCCACCCTGCAAATCACGTGTACACTGTACATGCAATTAACTTTTTATAGAGGGAGAATCATACACGCAATTTGAAGGAAATATGCCCTAGAGGCAATAATAAAGTTGTTATTTATATTTCCTTATATCATGATAAATGTTTATTATTCACACTAGAATTGTATTAACCGGAAACTTAGTACATGTGTGAATACATAGACAAACAAAGTGTCCCTAGTATGCCTCTACTTGACTAGCTCGTTAATCAAAGATGGTTAAGTTTCCTAGCCATGGACATGTGTTGTCATTTGATGAACGGGATCACATCATTAGAGAATGATGTGATGGACAAGACCCATCCGTTAGCTTAGCATAATGATCGTTCAGTTTTATTGCTACTGCTTTCTTCATGACTTATACATGTTCCTCTGACTATGAGATTATGCAACTCCCGAATACCGGAGGAACACCTTGTGTGCTATCAAACGTCACAAGGTAACTGGGTGATTATAAATATGCTCTACAGGTGTCTTCGATGGTGTTTGTTGGGTTGGCATAGATCGAGATTAGGATTTGTCACTCCGTCTATCGGAGAGGTATCTCTGGGCCCTCTCGATAATGTACATCACTATGAGCCTTGGAAGCAATGTGACTAATGAGTTAGTTGCAGGATGATACATTACGGAACGAGTAAAGAGACTTGCCGGTAACAAGATTGAACTAGGTATGATGATACCGACGATCGAATCTCGGGCAAGTAACATACCGATGACAAAGGGAACGACATATGTTGTTATGCGGTTTGACTGATAAAGATCTTCGTAGAATATGTAGGAGCCAATATGAGCATCCAGGTTCCGCTATTGGTTATTGACCGGAGATGTGTCTCGGTCATGTCTACATAGTTCTCGAACCCATAGGGTCCGCACGCTTAACGCTCGATGACGATTTGTATTATGAGTTATGTGATTTGATGTACCTAAGGGTGTTCGGAGTCTCGGATGAGATCATGGATATGATGAGGAGTCTCGAAATGGTCGAGACGTAAATATCAATATATTGGAAGGCTATATTCGGACATTGGAAAGGTTCCAAGTGATTCGAGTATTTTTCGAAGTACTGGAGTGTTACGGGAATTCGCCGGGGAAGTAATGAGCCTTAATGGGCCATATGGGAAAGAAGAGAAGGGCCTCAAGGGGTGGCTGCGCGCCCCCCATGGGCTGGTCCAAATTGGACTAGGGAGGGGGCGGCACCCCCCTCTTTCCTTCTCTCCCTCTTCCCCTTCCTTCTTCTCCTACTACAACCAAGGAAGGGGGGAAACCTACTCCTACTAGGAGTAGGAATCCCCCTTGGGGCGCGCCATAGAGAGGGACGACCCTCCCCTCCTCCACTCCTTTATATACGGGGGAGGGGGGCACCCCATAGACACACAAGTTGACAATTGTCTTAGCCTTGTGCGGTGCCCCCTCCACCATAATCCACCTCGGTCATATCGTTACAGTGCTTAGGCGAAGCCCTTTTCCGGTAGATTCATCATCACCGTCATCACGCCGTCATGCTGACAAAGCTCTCCCTCGACACTTAGTTGGATCAAG
Organism: Triticum urartu; assembly: GCF_056163025.1. Lineage (NCBI taxonomy): Eukaryota > Viridiplantae > Streptophyta > Magnoliopsida > Poales > Poaceae > Triticum > Triticum urartu. Next base: position 117,695,298 of record NC_141875.1, on the reverse strand, counting down.
AGTTCGTGGGACATCACCGAGACGACATGTGCAGATCGCGGAGGTGCCGTACTTTCGATGCTAGGATCGGTCGGATCGTGAAGACGTTCGACTACATCAACTGCGTTATCATAACGCTTCCGCTTACGGTCTACGAGGGTATGTGGACAACACTCTTCCCCTCTTGTTGCTATGCATCACCATGATAGATATTTCGTGTGCGTAGGAAATTTTTGAAATTACTGCGTTCCCCAACAGTGGCATCCGAGCCAGGTCTATGCGTAGATGTTATATGCATGAGTAGAGCACAAAGGAGTTGTGGGCGTGGGTATATACATATTGCTTGCCGTCACTAGTTGATTCTTGATTCAGCGGTATTGTTGGATGAAGCGGCTCAGACCGACATTACGCGTACGCTTACACGAGACTGGTTCTACCGACGTGCTTCACACACATGTGGCTGGTTGGTGTCAGTTTCTCCAACTTTAGTTGAATCGGATTCAATGAACATGGTTCTTTCTGAAGATCAAAAAGCAATCACTTTACCACGTTGTGGTTTTTGATGCATAGGTAAGAACGGTTCTTGCTAAGCCCATAGCAGCCACGTAAAACTTGCAACAACAAAGTAGAGGACGTCTAACTTGTTTTTGCAGGGCATGTTGTGATGTGATATGCTCAAGACGTGATGAGATATAAATTGTTGTATGAGATGAGCATGTTTTGTTGAAGTTATCGGCAATTGGCAGGAGCCTTATGGTTGTCTCTTTATTGCATAAGATGCAAGCGCCATATAATTGCTTTACTTTATCACTATACGATAACAATAGTTGCAAAAGCAATAGTTGGCGAGACGACCATGTGACGACACATTGATAGAGATCAAGATGATGGAGATCATGGTGTCATGCCAGTGACGATGGAGATCATGACGATACTTTGGAGATGCATATCAAAGGCACAAAATGATGATGGCCATATCATGTCACATATTTTGATTACATGTGATGTTTATCTTTTATGCTTCTTATTTTGCTTAGTACGGCGGTAGCATTATAAGATGATCTCTCACTAAATTTCAAGGTATAAGTGTCGCCCTGAGTATGTACCATTGCTACATGATGACCCACAAGTATAGGGGATCTATCGTAGTCCTTTCGATAAGTAAGAGTGTCGAACCCAACGAGGAGCAGAAGGAAATGGCAAGCGGTTTTCAGTAAGGTATTCTCTACAAGCACTGAAATTATCGGTAACAGATAGTTCTGTGATAAGGTAATTTGTAACGGGTAACAAGTAATAAAAGTAAATAAGGTGCAGCAAGATGGCCCAATCCTTTTTGTAGCAAAGTACAAGCCTGGACAAACTCTTATATAAAGGAGAACGCTCCTGAGGACACATGGGAATTATCGTCAAGCTAGTTTTCATCACGCTCATATGATTCGCGTTCGGTACTTTGATAATTTGATATGTGGGTGGACCAGTGCTTGGGCACTGCCCTTCCTTGGACAAGCATCCCACTTATGATTAACCCCTCTTGGAAGCATCCGCAACTACAAAAGAAGTATTAAGGTAAACCTAACCATAGCATGAAACATATGGATCCAAATCAGCCCCTTACGAAGCAACGCATAAACTAGGGTTTAAGCTTCTGTCACTATGGCAACCCATCATCTACTTATTACTTCCCAATGCCTTCCCCTAGGCCCAAACAATGGTGAAGTGTCATGTAGTCGACGTTCACATGACACCACTAGAGGAAAGACAACATACATCTCATCAAAATATCGAACGAATACTAAATTCACATGACTACTTATAGCAAGACTTCTTCCATGTCCTCAGGAACAAACGTAACTAGTCACAAATCATATTCATGTTCATAATCAGAGGGGTATTAATATGCATAAGGGATATGAACATATGATCTTCCACCAAGTAAACCAACTAGCATCAACTACAAGGAGTAATCAACACTACTAGCAACCCACAGGTACCAATCTGAGGTTTTGGGACAAAGATTGGATACAAGAGATGAACTAGGGTTTGAGATGAGATGGTGCTAATGAAGATGTTGATGGAGATTGACCCCCTCCCGATGAGAGGATCGATGGTGATGATTTCCCCCTCCCGGAGGGATGTTTCCTCGGCAGAACAGCTCCGCCGGATGACGATGACATGTACCTGGGGTAGGGCAATGGACCTGATCCAAGCACCCTTCCCAAGGACACTGCCCTACACTAAAAGACATTCAAAGGACAGCAAATTCTAACGACTGAAATCACCTCAGGATGCAACTCACTCGACCATGAGTTCCACTCGGATAACCCAATTCCATTCGACCAGGATATAATCATTAGACCACATCAGAAACTACTCGGAGTACAAAAGATGTAAGGTCACTCTGGATGGCAACGGTTAGGCATTTACTCCGTAGTCTTAAGGATCATTTATATCACTTTAATGCTGACGTTACCAGTAACATCCCCTCTTTATGTACATTGAACTCCTTGTAACATGGGCCGGGAGGGGTCCTGGCGCACTCTATATAAGCCACCCCCTCCACTGAGACAAGGGTTCGCACCTCCTATAACTTCATGCATAATCCAATCGACCAGCCTCCAGGCACCGAGACGTAGGGCTGTTACTTCCTCTAAGAAGGGCCTGAAATCGTAAATCTTGCATGCACAACTTCACCGTAGATAGGATCTTTCCTCCTCATACCTACCCCCATTCTACTATCAGACTTAGAACCACGACAATTGGCGCCCACCATGGGGCAAGTGTCTTAGCGACTTTTCGGTGAGGTTGCAATTTCTCCGAGTCCTATCATCATGGTTCCCAGCGGAGGTTTGGCTGAGGGCCGCGAGATCCATCTCGGCACACTTGTTTTCAGCCGACGACTTCGCTTGGCTTCAGGAAGCTCCCCTCAACGTCGAGACACTCCTCGTCCAAGGGGCGACGCACTTTCGCGCATGCGTTCGTGGCGTCCTTCTATGGCAGCCGTTGACCCAGTATTGGTTGGCTCCCGCAGTGTCGTCGCTTCCCGCTGTTCGCCGTTGCAAGCGGTCTGGTCGGTCGTGGCTTCAGCGATGGGTGAAGCGTGCGATGGTACGCCATTCGGCCACCCCTCAAGTCGCGGCAATTGAGCCCGACAAATCTCTCTACAGCATGTTCGATCAGTCGACTGGCTCTATCGAGACCCTATCCAAGTGCGACAGTAGCGAACCCACGACGGAGGTCCGGATGGTCGACACGCCACACAGCCCGCCTGGCATGCGTCGCAACGGCGGCGACGGCGGCGGCGACGATCCATCGCGCGTTCACGAGGAGCACCACCCCGAAACCCTCTCTTCTCAACAGAGGGAGGAACTTCGCCGCCGCAATATGGAGGTGCTCTAGACGCCCGTTGTCGGAGAGACTTCTGAGGCTCAAGCTTTGGAGGCGGCGTGCTTGGCCACTCTGGCTGAGCACACTCGACTGGAGAACCTTCAACGTGCACTTGACGAATGCGCTCAGCGGCAGATCCCCGAATCCATTCGACGGCAGCGACAACTGTTCCTGCCTGAACAACAGGTATACCGCACTCCGATTCAGAACCTTACAGCTGCAGCCCGCATAGCACGTGATGACCGCCGTCGAGTGCCTACGCCCCCTCCGAGGGGCGGATCATATGTGCCCCGAGATTATGATGATAGGCGCCTATACAGCGAGGAGCGCAGGATGCCAGTCGACCCAAGAGAGCCAGGGTTTGATGCGAGGTCAATTCTGGTGCAAGGACTGTTGGACAGGAATCGAGCACACAGAGAAGGGCAGGACAGAGATCGCCCGACTGGAAGCAGAGTGCATGTTTCTGGTCCCGAGTGTTTTAGCAGAGCCATCAGGGATGCAGAGATCGCTCCCAACTTCGGGTTGGCAACTGGAGTTAGTAAGTTCACTGGTGAATCGAAGCCTGACACTTGGCTTGAGGATTACCGAGTGGCTGTTCAGATCAGTGGTGGAAACGATGAGGTGGCCATGAAGCACCTTCCCTGATGCTTGAAGGGTCAGCTAGAGCTTGGTTGAATCAGTTGGCTCCAGGCAGTATATTCAGATGGGAGGAGTTAGCCCAAGTGTTTGTCAGAACGTTCAAGGGCACATGCAAACGACTTGCAGGGTTGACAGAATTGCAGCATTGTGTGCAAAAACCGAATGAAACTTTGAGGGATTACATCCAGAGGTGGACCACTTTGCATCACACTGTGGAGAATGTGTCTCAGCATCAAGCAGTTTGCATCTTCAAGGAGGGTGTTCGATATCGGGAGCTCAACCTGAAATTCGGTCGGACAGGAGACATGACCCTGACCCGAATGATGGAAATAGCCACTCGCTACGCAAACGGCAAAGAAGAAGACCGACTCCGCAGTGGCAAGGGCAAACCAGTCAGCCAAGATACTGGAGGAGGTAATTCCAATCAGAAGCAGAAGCGCAAAGCGGAACCCGCGGGTCCTAGAGAGGTTGCAGTCGCAACCCAAGGAAAATTTAAAGGAAAGCCTAAAGGGCCTTGGACCCCTAAGAAAGTGAAAGATTCAGCAGGGAATGACGTGTTGGATTTGCCATGTCACATTCACATCAAGAAGGATGGAGAGGGTAATTTGATTTATCCCAAATATACCACTCGATAGTGTCGATTCCTTATACAGCAGTTCTGAGAAAAACAACCCAGTGAGAAAGAGAAGGAATCTGATAAGGATGAGGACAAGGAAGAGGATGATGAAGGATTTCCCAATGTCAATTCCACTTTGGTTATTTTTGCTGACATTGAAAGTAAAAGTCGACTGAAAGTAATCAACAGAGAAGTAAACATGGTTGCTCCGGCAACGATGACATATCTGAAATGGATAAATACTCCCATTACATTTGACCAGTCCGACCACCCGCCGCACATAGGCACCCCCGGGAGGCAAGCGTTGGTGGTCGACCCAGTCGTTGGGGGCACCCGATTGACCAAAGTCTTGATGGATGGCGGCAGTGGTTTGAACATTTTGTATGCCGAGACCCTCCGAGGAATGGGCATTCCGATGTCCAAACTCAGCGAGAGCAACATGTGGTTCCACGGAGTTATACCTGGAAAGAAAGCCGACTCACTCGGCCTGATCACTCTTAACGTGGTTTTTGGTGATTCAAAGAATTACCGTAAGGAAAAGTTGACATTTGAAGTTGTGGATTTTCACAGTGCCTATCACGCTATCCTGGGAAGAACTGCGTATGCTCATTTCATGGCTCGACCATGTTACGTGTACCTCAAACTCAAGATGCCTGGCCCTAGGGGCGTGATTATAGTCACTAGCAATCGATAGCGAGCAGAAGAGTGCTTCCAAAAGGGCTCGAAGATTGCCGATGAATAGATGGCAGCAATAGAAATGGAAGAATTCATGAACACTGCAGATCCGAGTGATTTGTTGAGAGCTAAGAAGCCTACTTCAGAATCAGCATTTAAGTCGTCTCGTGAAACAAAATCAGTTCAAATTCACCCAACTGATCCCAATGCTGCTTCGACTCATATCTCAACAACACTCAACAACAAATAGGAAGAAGCGCTCATCCAGTTCCTTCATGCGAACTGGGACATCTTCGCATGGAAACCTTCTGGCATGTCAGGTGTACCCAGAGAACTGGCTGAGCACCATTTGCGAGTCGACCCAAAAGAAAAACCTATCAAAGAGTGATATGTCTCCAACGTATCTATAATTTTTGATTGCTCCATGCTATATTATCTACTGTTTTGGACTATATTGGGCTTTATTTTCCACTTTTATATTATTTTTGGGACTAACCTATTAACCGGAGGCCCAGCCCAGAATTGCTGTTTTTTGCCTATTTCAGTCTTTCGAAGAAACGGAATATCAAACGGAGTCCAAACGGAATAAAACCTTCGGGAACGTGATTTTCTCACCGAACGTGATCCAGGAGACTTGGACCCTACTCCAAGGAGTCAAAGAGGAGGTCACGAGGGTGGGGGGCGCCCCCGCTAGGGCGCGCCCCTGCCTCGTGGGCCTGTCGGTGCTCCACCGACGTACTCCTTCCTCCTATATATACCTACGTACCCCAAACAAACAGAAGGGGAGCCAAAAACCTAATTCCACCGTCGCAACTTTATGTATCCACGAGATCCCATCTTGGGGCCTGTTCCGGAGCTCCGCCGGAGAGGGCCGTCGTCACGGAGGGCTTCTACATCATCATAGCCCCTCCGATGAAGTGTGAGTAATTTACCTCAGACCTTCGGGTCCATAGTTAGTAGCTAGATGGCTTCTTCTCTCTTTTTGGATCTCAATACAAAGTTCTCCCCCTCTCTTGTGGAGATCTATTCGATGTAATCTTCTTTTTGCGGTGTGTTTGTTGAGACCGATGAATTGTGGGTTTATGATCAAGTCTATCTATGAATAATATTTGAATCTTCTCTGAATTCTTTTATGTATGATTGGTTATCTTTGCAAGTCTCTTCGAATTATCCGTTTGGTTTGGCCAACTAGATTGGTAGTTCTTGCCATGGGAGAAGTGCTTAGCTTTGGGTTCGATCTTGCGGTGTCCTTTCCCAGTGACAGAAGGGGCAGCAAGGCACGTATTGTATCGTTGCCATCGAGGATAACAAGATGGGGTTTATTTCATGTTGCATGAATTTATCTCTCTACATCATGTCATCTTGCTTAAGGTGTTACTCTGTTATTAACTTAATACTCTAGATGCAAGCTGGATAGCGGTCGATGAGTGGAGTAATAGTAGTAGATGAAAAATCGTTTCGGTCTACTTGTCACGGACGTGATGCCTATATACATGATCATGCCTAGATATTCTGATAACTATGCTCAATTCTGTCAATTGCTCAACAGTAATTTGTTCACCCATCGTAGAATACTTATGGTCTTGAGAGAAGCCACTAGTGAAACCTATGGCCCCCGGGTCTATTCTCATCATATCAATCTCCATCACTTTAATCTTGTTTTGCTTTTTACTTTGCCTTTACTTTTTTACTTTGCATCTTTATACCAAAAATACCAAAAAATATTATATCTATCAGATCTCACTCTCGTAAGTGACCGTGAAGGGACTGACAACCCCTAACCGCGTTGGTTGCGAGTAGCTATCGTTTTGTGCAGGTATGAGGGACTTGAGCGTGGCCTCCTACTGGATTGATACCTTGGTTCTCAAAAACTGAGGGAAATACTTATGCTACTTTGCTGCATCATCCCTTCCTCTTCGGGGAAAGCCAACACAAGCTCAAGAGGTAGCAAAGAGCATCTCCGACAGTCCGCCATGGAGAAAAGAAAGGCAATTGGCGAGGAAGTGGCTCGGCTTCTGGCAGCTGAGTTCATCTAAGAGATTTACCACTCCGAGTGGCTCGCCAACGTCGTCATGATCCCCAAGAAAGATGATTCACTCCGTATGTGTATTGATTTCAAGCATATCAATCGGGCCTGCCCGAAAGATCACTTCCCTCTCCCCCACATCGATCAAATAGTCGACTCGATTGCGGGATGTGAGCGATTGTCCTTTCTGGACGCATACTCTAGGTACCATCAGATCCGACTGTACGGACCCGACGAAACAAAAACAACTTTTATCACCCCATTTGGGTGCTTTTGCTATGTTCCTATGCCCTTTGGTATCAAGAATGCTGGTGCCACATTCATGCGCATGATACAGAAGTGCCTGCTCACTCAAATCAGTCGGAATGTGGAAGCATACATGGATGACATCCTGGTTAAGTCACGTAAAGGTCCCGGTCTGCTGACTAACCTCGCTGAAACCTTTGCCAATCTGAGAAGATATGATATCAAGCTTAACCCGTCGAAGTGTACATTCGGAGTTCCAGGTGGAAAGTTACTCGGTTTCCTCATTTTCGAACATGGTATCGATGCAAACTCAGAGAAAGTTGGCGCAATACTCCGAATGAAGCGCCCTATGCGCATACATGACGTTCAGAAGCTTACTGGTTGTTTGGCTGCTTTGAGTCGATTCATCTTTCGTCTCTTTGAAAAGGCATTGCCTCTTTACCGATTGATGAAGAAATCTGATAAGTTCGAGTGGACTCCTGAAGCTGACGCAGCGTTTGCAGAGCTCAAAACCCTGCTTTCCACCTAGCCGGTGCTCGCTGCTCTAATCAGCAAAGAGCCTTTACTGCTTTATATTGCAGCCACTGGACAAGTTGTCAGTACAGTACTCATGGTCGAGCGGGAAGAAGATGGTAAAACATATAAGGTTCAACGCCCAGTGTATTATATTTCTGATGTCTTAACTCCGTCCAAGCAGAGATATCCGCATTATCAGAAGCTTGTCTATGTAATTTACTTGACCACGAAGAAGGTTGCACATTATTTCTCAGATCACTCTATCACAGTCGTCAGCGATGCTCCATTGTCAGAAATTCTGAACAATAGAGACGCAACTGGTCGAGTGGCAAAGTGGGCGACTGAACTCCTTCCGTTGGATATCAAGTTTGAGGCAAAGAACGCAATCAAGTCCCAAGCAATAGCAAATTTCCTCGTCGAGTGGATCGAACAGCAGCAACCGACTCAAGTTCACCCGAAACATTGGACTATGTTCTTTGATGGTCCAAGATGTTGAGTGGTTCTGGCGCTGGAGTGGTCCTAGTGTCCCCCGCGAGGTGACAAACTCAGTTTTGTCCTTCAAATCCACTTTGATTCCTCCAACAAAGAAGCTGAATATGAAACACTTCTGTATGGGTTGTGTCATGGAATAGTCACGACAGATGTCCTGGTGAAAGGACTTAATCGTGGAGCCATCGCAACTAGGAAGCTTAAAGGGGTTAAACGGGACAAAGGACACGAGGGTTCATACTAGTTCGGCCCCTTACGGTGAAGGTAAAAGCCTAATCCAGTTTGAGGTGGTATTACTTATGTTTCTATTACCAGGGAGTGAATCCGCTTGACCTAGCTTTCGATCTGATCTTCCTTGTCCTGAACTGCCGCCGGGTCGTCCCTTTATATACACAGGCATGGTATAGATAATCCAGAAGAAGTCTGCATAAAAGTCTTTGCCCAAAAGGATAATCCTAGAATTCCGTCTGTCTTCTGGATTTGGAGAAGTGCCGATTTTCAAGAACGCGAATCTTCTGATATGGTGGGAATCTCTTATGATAATCATCCGCGCCTTAAACGTATCCTAATGCCTGAAAGTTTGATAGGCTGGCCCTTACGTAAGGATTATATAACACCCGGCGGTTCATAGAATCCCGTCCAGCTCATAAACAATGTCTGGCTTGGTTTCTAACTATTCCTGCCTTATAATACAAGTTATGTACATATGGTGGTTTATCTCTATGGGCCTTGAGTCACCTTCGGGTCTTGGGCCCTTAACTAAACCGCCATCTTCCAAAGCTGTCTTGGGCTTCATGAATCGCCATAGGTATAACCCGGCCCCTCCTGGGCGGGTCATACCTAATAGTTATATCCCCAACAGGTTTCAAATGGCCATTTCACTTGGCGTCCGTCGCCTAATGGTCTACGGCGACTCAGATTTGGTGGTCAATCAAGTGATGAAGGAGTGGGACGTCAGAAGTCCAGCTATGACTGGCTATTGCAGTGCACTAAGAAAGTTAGAAAAGAAGTCTGAAGGGCTAGAGCTCCACCACATTCCTCAACTGAAGAACCAGGCAGTGGATGACCTGACAAAGATAGGTTCCAAGCGGGAGCCCATTCCCGGCAATGTGTTCTTGGAACATCATCACACACTATCAGTTCAAGAGGATCCCTTCATAGAAGAGCCCCCACAACCTAAGAGTTCTACTGATCCGATTGAAGTTGAGATCCCAGCCATGGTCGACTTAATCATGGAATTTTTGGTCGTCATTCCTGACTGGACAGTTCCATATATCGCATATATTCTCAGGAAAGAACTCCCAGAAGACGGATATGAAGCATGACAGATTGTCCGTCGATCCAAAGCCTTCACTGTGATAAGTGGTCAACTGTACAGGGAGAGTGTGACTGGAGTTGCTCAACCATGCATTACCCCAGAAGAAGGTCGAATGATCCTCAATGATATCCACTCGGGGACCTGTGGTCACCATGCGTCCTCTCGGGCAATCGTGGCTAGAGCATAGCGAGCAGGTTTTTACTGTCCACGAGTGAATGAAATGGCAAAAGAAATAGTCGACAAGTGTGAGGGCTGCCAGTTCTACTCTAACATGTCTCACAAGCCCGCTTCAGCTTTGAAGACCATTCCACTCGTCTGGCCATTTGCTGTTTGGGGGTTGGATATGGTTGGACTCTTGAGGACTGGCAGAAGTGGTCTCACCGACCTGCTTGTTACAGTCGACAAGTTCACTAAATGGATTGAGGCCAAACCCATCAAGAGCCTCGATTCGGGAACCACCATCAGCTTCATCAGAGAGTTAACATTCAGATATGGAGTCCCGCATGGCATCATCACAGACAATGGTTCAAACTTTGATTCATATGAGTTCAGAGCTTTCTGTGCTTCCCAAGGCACCCAAGTCGACTATGCTTCAGTCGCTCACCCACAATCGGATGGACAAGCAGAAAGAGCAAATGGTTTGATCTTACAAGGGTTGACGCCCAGATTGATGCGCGACCTCAAGCATGCGGCTGGTGCCTGGGTAGATGAGTTACCATCAGTACTTTGGGGTCTGAGCACAACGCCCAATCAGTCGACTGGCCGGACTCCCTTCTTCATGGTTTATGGAGTTGAGGTTGTGCTGCCGACTGATTTACTCCATAATGCCCCGCGAGTGGAGCTTTTCTCAGAGGCAGAAGCAGAACAAGCCCGACAAGACAATGTTGAGCTTTTGGAAGAAGAAAGAGAGATGGCCCTGATCAGGTCGACAATCTATCAGCAAGACCTTCGTCGGTTCCACATTATGAACGTAAGAGGTCGAGCATTTTAGGAAGGGGACCTGGTTCTTCGAGTGCATCAGCAACGACCACACAAGCTTGCTCCCGCCTAGGAAGGCCCCTTCATCATCACCAAAGTGGTCCACAATGGAGGATATCACTGTACGATGTGGAACACAAGAAAGACGAGCCACGCACTTCGAATGCGGAGCTTCTCCGCCATTTTAATACTTAAGCATTCAGACTATTGAGATGTAATAAGAAGTACCTTTCAGTTTGTTTATCAAAGACATGGTTTTACAGTCTCCTAAATGATTGTTATTACTTATACATGTGTCCAAAATCCCCCAGTGGGTGACTTAGCCGTGAATCCGATTCACTAAGCTTCAAAAACAAAATCCTACCGAGTGAAGAGCAAGCCTCTCACTCGGGGCCTTAGCTGCGAATCCGGTTCGCCTAAGTTTAAAAAATCCTATCGAGTGGAGAGCAATCCTCCCACTCGGGGGCTTAGCTGCAGTCTCGTACTCGCCTAAGTTTAAAAAATCCTACCGAGTGGAGAGCAATACTCCCACTCGGGGGCTTAGCTGCAGTCTCGTACTCGCCTAAGTTTAAAAAATCCTACCGAGTGGAGAGCAATCCTCCCACTCGGGGCTTAGCTGTAGTTCCGTACTCGCCTAAGTTTAAAAAAATCCTACCGAGTGGAGAGCAATCCTCACACTTGGGGGCTTAGCTGCATTTCCGTACTCGCCTAAGTTTAAGAAATCGTACCGAGTGGAGAGCAATGCTCCCACTCGGGGGCTTAGCTACAGTCTCGTACTCGCCTAAGTTTAAAAAAAATCCTACCGAGTGGAGAGCAATCCTCCCACTCGAGGGCTTAGCTGCAGTCTCGTACTCGCCTAAGTTTAAAACATCCTATCGAGTGAAGAGCAAGCCTCTCACTCGGGGGCTTAGCTGCAGTCCCGTACTCGCCTAAGTTTAAAACACACTCCTTCAAGAGCTGCAGCACAAGTACAATGTGCGCTCCATCCTGATCCGCAAGGACGACGAGGTGTAGGTCGACTGCGATCTTCCCCTCAGAGCTGCATCACAAGTACAATGTGCACTCCATCCTGTTCTGCGAGAATGACGAGGTGCAGGTCATGGACGGAACCAAGTGCCCTTATGCATGGTACACTCGACTGAGCTGCATCACAGAGTCAGTAACAATTCAGACAGAAGAATCAAATTTCACTCAGAGTCAAGAGATCCAAAACAACAAAGTTCAGATAAATCTCAAAGTTCAGAACCGCAGATAAAAGTACTCGAGCATCAGGCCCGAAGTAGTTTAATGGTTACAAAACCACTCGGCATACCGAGGCAAATTTAACCGGATCGTAAAAAGTTTGTTCACTCTGCAGGAGGAGGACTAGCAGGTTCGATGAACTCATCCAAGTCGATTCCATCTGCAATTCGAGTAGCAGGAGCAATAAAGGTCTCCATAAAATACTTGAAGTCAAGTTTCTTGGTGTTGGCAACCTTGATCGCTGCTAGCTTCTCTTCTTTGGCCTCCTTGCAATGGACGTGAACAAGAGAGAGCTACGTCGGCACCGCATCGAGCAGACGATTTCTTCCATTCCTGCACTCGACCATGGATCTCATTGAGTCGAGTCATCAAAGTCTCAAGGTCATTTTGGAGTGTCTCCTTTGGCCAAAGTGCCGTGTCGGTCCACGACACGGCAACCTTTAGTCGAGCGAGGTAGTCTGTAACGCTGGCAAGACGGGATTCTAGTCGAGGCACGTTCATGGCAGCTTCATCCTTGACAGGGGAATTGATGGGGTCCAAGCTTGTCTCGATACGCCTAGTTTCTTCCTCAAAGTTTTGACAGAATTCTGCAACCACAAAGAACTAGTGAGTCGACGGCTTTATAGTGAATCGATGATAGCGAAACAGTCGGACAAGGAAAGGTACTTTCAAGCATAAGGAATAACTTTTTGGCGAGTCCTCCCAGATAAGCCTCCAGGTCATTTCTCTTTCAAGAAATGTCTTCGATCTTGTCGTTCAAAGCTACTTTGTCCTTCTTCAGTCGGGTCACTTCTCTATTAGCTTCGGCAAGAGATGCCCTCAGCTTGGCGTTGTCTTCCTCTAGTGCCGTGACTCAAGCCAACTTCTTGTCAGCGAGTGTTGTTTTCTCCTGAGCCACCTTCTGTGCTGCAGCGAGATCAAGGTGCTTCTGTGCCAGAGTCTGCCTCATTTTCTCTAAAAATATACATATACAACAAACAAGCACTCGGTTCAGAGAGAAGAATGAGGAGATGACTTGAGAGACAGCCCAAATCCTACAGTCGACAATTTTTTACCTTCCATACCAGCTGTTTCGTCTTTGTCCTTCAAGTTCTGCTTGGCCAACTCCAAGTCAAGCTTGAGTTGCCTCAGCTTCTCCTCGAATTCAAAAAATTTGGAGATGAGCTCACAGGATTTCTGAAGTCAGTAAAAAGATACATCAGTAGACAGAATCAAAGATTATTTGCTTCTGAGTGAAAAGAATTCTAAGACTACTGCAGAATCAAACATTCAACAGTAGTCTCGAGGACTACACCAAGTGGGTGCACTTAGCGTGCCCCCACTGGTCTAGGTTCCACTCGACACGGTCCGTCCAGAATGAGTGGAAGGAAAAAAAGAGAAAAGGCAACAGTTATTCTCAGACCATAACCGACTGCCCGCAGTCGACCGCGCGCTCGGGGACTACACCCAGTGGGTGCACTCAGCGTGCCCCCACTGGTTCAGGTTCCACTCGATATGGTCTGCCCAGACTGAGTGGAAGCACTGAAGAACAAAGATATTTTTATCAAGACCCTCGCCGAATCACACATTCGACGGCGACCTCGGGGACTATACCTAGTGGGTGCACTCTGCGTGCCCCCATTAGTCCAAAGTTACAATCGACACAACCTAGTCGACTCAACTAGAAAAACTACTCAGCATAAATTGAAACACCCAGTAGGTGTATAGATGCGAAGTACAGACTGACAAATGGATGCACAATGAAAAGTTTTCAGGTAGCATATCCTAACAGAACAAGCGTCAAGCTAGGAGATCAGTCAGAAATCAACTAACCTGGACATTGGCTCGAAGAGCTGCAGTGGCATCATAGGCAGCTTGTCTGGTCTCATGCACCGTCTTCATCCACTCCATCATCAGGCCTTCTTGGCATATGGCTTCCTTAGCAGCGCTTGCCCGATCCTCCGTAACGCGATGGGTGACGAACAACGGAGAAGGTGGAACAGTCAAGGCAGCTTGAGGATCCGAGACATGATGTTGTACAGATGAAACATGGCGTGTGCAGTCGACGATGAAGGACGTTCACTCGACACTGGAACGACAAAAGTAACACAAGCCCGGTTGAGGTCTCCGGACTGCTGAATCACTGGTTCCGTCGCCGAAGTCGACTGGGATGTCTTGCTAGGTGGTGCCTTCCTGCTCGAAGTCCTGCCCCTCCTTCCAATGGGTCTCTGTGGCACATCTTCGTCGTCATCTGGAAGTTCAATAACATTGGGTGGAGCTGTAAAGCAATCAATTGCAAGAGTCCAGTCGACCGTCAAAATGGCTGGTAAAGTAAAGACAAGATGACAAGAGTTATACTTGTGTTGGAGGTGACTGCGTCTTCCATCTCCTCCTCATCATCGTCTTGGTAAATAGAAGTCCTAGAGGTGGCAGCGCTGCAAATTTCAGAATTCACTCGGTCAAAACAGGAAAGCGAGTCGACCAAATTTTGAGTCAGGCAAGAACTAAGAGGTCGAGCACAATAATTACTTAGAACCGATGGGGACAACTGAGGGAGTCCTGGATTAGGGGGTCCTCGGACAGCTGGACTATATCCCTTGGCCGGACTGTTGGACTATGAAGATACAAGATTGAAGATTTCATCCCATGTCCGGGTCGGACTCTGCTTTGCATGGAAGGCAAGCTTGGCGATTCGTATATGTAGATCTCCTTCCTTGTAACCGACTCTGTGTAACCCTAGCCCCCTCCGGTGTCTATATAAACCGAAGGGTTTTAGTCCGTAGGACAACAACAATCATACCATAGGCTAGCTTCTAGGGTTTAGCCTCTCTGATCTCATGGTAGATCAACTCTTATAATACTCATATCATCAAGATCAATCAAGCAGGAAGTAGGGTATTACCTCCATCAAGAGGGCTCGAACCTGGGTAAACATTGTGTCCCCGCCTCCTGTTACCATCGGCCTTAGATGCACAGTTCGGGACCCCCTACCCGAGATCCGCCGGTTTTGACACCGACATTGGTGCTTTCATTGAGAGTTCCACTGTGCCATCACAACCAAGGCTTGGTGGCTCCTTCGATCATCGACAACGATGCGATCCAGGGTGAGGTTTTCCTCCCCGGACAGATCTTCGTATTCGGCGGATTTGTACTGCGGGCCAACTCACTTGGCCATCAGGAGCGGATCGAGAACTACGCCCCTAGCCATCAGGTCAGGTTTGGAAGCTTGAACTATACCGCCGACATCCGCGGAGACTTGATCTTCAACGAATTCGATCCCATGTCAGGTACGCCGCACAGTCACGATGGGCATGATTTAGCTCTGCCGTCGGACAGTGTTCGGGAGATCACACCTGTAACTACTCTGGCCCTCAATCCGGAACAGATCGTGCCATCCGAGGACGGGTGGATGGACCCCGCCATGGAGGACACACACTCAGCGGCGATAGAGCCAAATGCTGACTTCACCTCCTATGAGACCGATGTTGCCGGACACTCGGATTCGTCCCCAGCCACAGACTCCGAACCGCTCGCGTCCGTGCCCATCCAATCTGATTGGGCACTGATCATGGAGTTCACCTCCGTGGATATCTTTCAGCACTCGCCCTTAGGCGACGTGCTAAACTCATTACGGTCTCTCTCCTTGTCAGGAGACCCTTGGCCGAACTATGTCCGGCTCGAGTGGGAAGCGGACGGTGAAGAAATTCGTTGCCCACACACCACCTACTTAGTAGCCATTGTCGACGACCTAACCGACATGCTTGACTTCGACTCCGAAGACATCGACTATATGGACGACGATGCAGGAGACGAACAGGAACCACCGCCCACAGGGCGCTGGACTGCCACCTCATCGTATGATATATACATGGTGGACACCCCCAATGAAAGCGATGGCAATAAGGCAACGGAGGATAATCCCCTCGAGAAGCAATCCAAGAACCGGCGTCATCGACGCCACTCTAAGCCCCGCCATAGCAAAAATAGCGATACCGGCACAGGAGACAATAACGCTGCAAATAGTGCCAAAGACGAAGACAATCCCCTCCAGCCACGCTTTGAGCAGGAGCATGGGCAAGCCAGCCCTAAGGAACAGGCAGCAGATGGAGAATCAGAGGATGACAATTACATGCCTCTGTCCGAAGACGAGGAGAGCCTCGGCGATAAAGAATTTATCATAACTGAGGATCTCGTCGAACAGGAGTGCTTCAAGCGCCAGCTTATTGCCACAGCAAAAAGCCTGAAGAAAAAGCAACAGCAGCTTCAAGATGAGCAAGATCTGCTAGCGGGTAGATGGACTGAGGTCCTGGCAGCCGAGGAACACGAACTCGAGCGCCCAATCAAAATTTTCCCAAAGCGCAGGTTGCTACCCCAACTCGAAGAGGAAGCATTAAAGCCTGCGCTTCCAGCGTATGATGCGGCAGACCGGCCACCTCGTGGCCGGGACAAAGTGGCATATAAGCCCAAGTCCAGGCCGCACCCCGTCGCCAGTCAAACAAAAACAGCAAGGCCCAGGGTAACACGCAGGACCTGCGAGACGTATTGGAAAACAAAGCAGAACACAAAAGATCGACATTCGGATCACGAGGGCGCGCCCCAACACATGACGACGACCGTCATGCCAGATATACCAAAAGCAAATCCGGCCGGGCCGAACACAGCATACAAGACTCGTACGAACTGCATCGTGACATAGCCTGGCACAGAGGCGCCACACACCCCCTATGCTTCCCTGATGAAGTAATGGATCATGAATTCCCAGAAGGGTTTAAACCCATGAACATTGAATCATGCGATGGTACTACTAACCTCGCGGTATGGATAGAGGATTTCTTCTTCCACATTCACATGGCCCGCGGGGATGATCTACATGCCATCAAGTACCTCCCGTTAAAACTCAAAGGACCAGCTCGACATTGGCTAAATAGCTTGCCAGCAAACTCCATCGGAAGTTGGGAGAACCTGGCAAACGCATTCCTGGACAACTTCCAGGGCACTTATGTGCGACCACCGGATGCTGATGATTTAATCCACATAACACAACAGCCCGGAGAGTCAGCCAGGAAATTTTGGACTCGGTTCCTAACCAAAAAGAACCAAATTGTGGACTATCCGGATGCCGAAGCCCTAGCGGCCTTTAAACATAGCGTCCGGGACGAGTGGCTCGGCCGACATCTCGCCCAAGAGAAGCCAAAGTCCATGGCAGCCCTCACAACACTCATGACCCGCTTCTACGCGGGCAAGAATAGCTGGTTGGCCCATAGCAACAACACATCAAACAACCCTGGCGCATCGGAGGCCAGAGACAGCAACGACAAGCCACGTTGCAACAGATACAAGCGCCGCAACAATGGCGATAACGCCGAAGACACGACAGTCAATGCCGGATTCAGTGGCTCTAAATCCGCTCAGCGGAAAAAGCCGTTCAAAAGAAACAATCCGGGCCCGTCCAGTTTGGACCGCATACTCAACCGTTCATGTCAAATTCACGGCACCCCCGATAAACCAGACAACCGCATTAACAGAGAGTGCCGGGTGTTCAAACAGGCCGGCAAGTTGAATGCCGAAAGTGAGGAAAAGGGGCTGCATAGCGACGACGAGGAGGAGTCCCGGCCGCCGAACACGGGAGGACAGAATAAATTTCCTCCCCAAGTGAAAACGGTGAACATGATATACACAACCCATATACCCCAGCGGGAACGGAAGCGTGCACTCAGGGACGTCTACGTGATGGAGCCAGTCGCCCCAAAGTTCAACCCATGGTCTTCTTGTCCGATCACTTTTGATCGCAGGGACCACCCCACTAGTATCCATCATGGCAGTTCTGCCGCATTGGTCCTTGATCCTATCATTGATGGATTCCACCTCACTCGAGTCCTT
This sequence comes from Triticum urartu, assembly GCF_056163025.1. NCBI lineage: Eukaryota > Viridiplantae > Streptophyta > Magnoliopsida > Poales > Poaceae > Triticum > Triticum urartu. The sequence continues at coordinate 117,677,331 of NC_141875.1, read as the reverse complement.
ATGGACGGTGGCAGCAGCCTGAACCTGCTTTATCATGATACGGTGTGCAAAATGGGTATAGACCCCTTGAAGATCAAACCCACAAAAACTACCTTCAAAGGTGTCATACCAGGTGTAGAGGCCTATTGCACGGGCTCAATCACACTGGAAGTGGTCTTCGGATCTCCGGATAACTTCCGAAGCGAAGAGTTAATCTTCGATATCGTCCCCTTCCGTAGTGGCTATCACACACTACTCGAACGAACCGCATTCGCTAGATTCAATGTGGTACCACATATGCATACCTCAAGCTCAAAATGCCAGGACCTCGCGGGGTTATAACAGTAAATGGAAACACAGAACGCTTGCTTCGCACGGAGGAGCACACTGTGGCCCTTGCAGCAGAAGTGCAAAGCAGCCTTTTGAGGCAAACCGCCCATTCGGCGACAAGGTCCACAAACACATTCAAGCGGGTCCGGAATAACCTACAACAGGATCACCAGGCGCGTTCAGAGCTCGCCTAGCAATTCGGCCTCCGTCCTAGTCCCAGTCAAGCGACCAAATTTGCCACGCGCGTACATAACTACGCACTAAAGATACCATGGGTATAGGCGGAGGCACGACTATGGCACGTCCCACAAGGCGGTTCAACCGCCTCAGGACCAGTATATCTTTATTATCTTCTTCCTTTCAGGACCCTATTCTCTAGAGGCCCTCTCCGATATCTAGATCATCGGACCCATCACGGGAGGGAAGCACCAAGGGAGCAAGAAGCTTTGGCGCACAAGGGAATCCCCATGTGGTCTCTCATAATGATCGTTATACCTGTTTTACATACCCGCACGCAGTTCACCCTTGGATCGGACATGTCAGATAGTCCTATTTTTGCTTATTGTAATACTTATACACATGCGCTTTGACGTGTCATCTAAATAACAATGCACAACGTCAGCTTATCATTGCATTTCTTCATCTTCTTTTTTTCCTTGTTTGTTTATTCATGACAAGTTACTCCCGTACATTCTGGTACGTTCAGTACGCCAGGGGCTTTAGTGTACCCCACAACACGGCAAGAAAAGTCCGAACACTTTCGACAGTGCGACATCCCGAACTTATAGCACTATATGCATCAGCTCTGAATCATGTCTTGGGTCAATAGTTGGGTTTGCCCGGCTCCCATGTTTTGGTGCCTTACGTTCCGCTATATCAGCTAAGGTATCACTGGGAGAACTACTGCGATTGTGTCCCGGTTCTTCCGGAGGAGCACCTCAGTAGAGAGAGCCGAAAACTGACTGTCATGGTGCGGCGAGAGCTGGTCGCTGTTCAAGAGGTCTAAAGTTTTTTTCCGCTTCAGGCGAGGAGTCGGCCTTGTCCAATTAGGCGTTCATAGCGCCCCAAGTTCGGCCTTCCGAATACTAGGGGCTTCGCAAAAATTTAAAATTATAGACTTCTATGGCTAAGTGAGAGTGATAAAGCTTTATAGTCCGATTGCCTGGTTCGTTGTGCTGAACACCTCCTTCGAAGGACCCAAATTTGGGATAAAGAGTGATCAGATTTATCCCGAACACCTCAGTACTAGCTACATGGGGTCAGAAGCCAACGAATAGCCAACTCTCAGATTTTATAAACGGCCGCACAGAAGGTAATATTTTAAATCAACAAGCGTCATATAGCGCACATGAACTCGTTTTCATATTACAGGATCACATGAGTACATTCAAATATTACATCCTTAGAACATTCCTCCTCCACAAGGCAGGCACCCTTCAGGATGCTGTCATAATACTTTTTGGGGAGGTGATGCTCCTTGCCCTCTGGCGGCCCCTCCTTCACCAGCTTCTCGGCGTCCATCCTCGCCTAGTGCACTTTCGCTCGGGCAAAAGCCCTGCGCGCGCCCTCAATGCGGACGGACCGCTTTATGACTTCAAGCCGTGGGCAGGCATTCACAAGCTGCCTCACCAGGCCGAAGTAGCTGCTAGGCAGGGGCTCGCCAGGCCACATCCAGACTATGAGGCCCTTTATGGCCTGTTCGGCCGCCTTGTGAAGCTCGACCAGTTGCTTCAACTGGTCGCTCAAGGGCATCGGATATTCGGTCCCAGTATACTGAGACCAGAACAACTTCTCTGTCGAGCTCCCTTCCTCAGCCTGATAAAATTCAGCGGCATCGGACACACTGCGGGGAAGATCTGTGAACGCCCCTGGAGAGCTCCGAACTCGGGTAAGTAAAAGGAAAGTTTCCTTAACATTTTTTACCCGCCGCTATCTTCTGGACTGCCTGAAGCTCCGGGGGGCCTTGTGGGCTTTGGCCTTGGCATTTTTTGCGTTCTCAAGGGCCTTCGCAAGCTCGGACCCTTGCGTCATAGAATCATGCTCCAAGGACTCGTATTTTTTGACGAAATCCTGGAGCTCTTGCTGCACCTCGCCGACTCGAGCCTCTTGCTTCTCACGCTCAGTGTGCTCCTTGGCCGCTTTGTCTTTGGCCTCGGACAACGCCTCCTTCAGGGCCGCCACTTCGGTCGTGGCCCCTAGCAAAATTCACGATGATCCTGTGACTTAACAACCACATTCTTTATTTATTCCTTATCAATATACAGACGGGGTATTACTTACCTTTGTTCTCTTCGAGCTGCCTCTTGGTAAGGCTGAGCTCTTCTTCAGACCGCTCAAGATCCCGCTTCAGTGCGGAGACCTCCGCAGTGCGAGCGGCAGCGGCCAGCAGCGAAGCCTGCTTATTCACATAAGACATATTCTGATTAGACTCCTGTGATTATTATTTGATTCTTTGTTCGGCCTTTCTTCGCGAACGCCAAACAGACCATCAGGGGCTACTGTCTATGCTATAACATTTTCTTATAAATTGATTACTTAACTCAAAGCCTGTGAGGAGGCTGGCACAGGCTTCGGTTAGTCCGCTTTTAGCGGACTGAACCTTCTCTACCACCACACTCATGGCAGTGCGGTGCTCTTCGTCAATGGAAGCGCTGCGAAGTGCTTCTAGCAAGTTGTCCGGTGCCTCTGGATGGACAGAGCCCATCGGCACAGACGGCTCGCCCCCCTTAGTGAGGGGTCGCCTGATAGAGTCTGGAACCACTGGAGGTTCCGGCGCAGTGTTCGGCCGGGGCCGGACTTGCTGCCCCCGTCATTAGGGCCCATGGGAGCCTTGCCTCCCATGCGCCCAGCATCTAGGAGGTCGCCTTGGGGCGCCTCCAGAACTACCTTCCCTTGGTTTGGTGCCCTTCGGGACAACACCTCAGCGTCGTCTGTAGGGTGGGGAGAGGAGGCGGTCGGCAGCGAATCACTGTTCATCTCCGACAGGCCCAGAGATCCATCCAAAGAGGATACACTGAGACGGTACTTGGGTGGGTTGCATGATCATGTTCGGCATGATAAGAAACGATAAAACGAAATATACCAAAACTGTTATGGTATCCGGATACTTAAGACTTTGCCAGGGGCTTGTCCCTGGGCACCACCTCCTCGTCGTTGAACGCGGCCGTGGTGGTGCGGTACGGAAGGAGGGTTCTTCCCTTCTTGGACCCTTCGGCCTCCCCGGATGGGGTCTCTTCCTTTTCTTATCCCCCCCCCGGCTGGATGGGGAGAATTTTCCTCTTCCTCCTCCTCGTCTTTGTGGGAGGAGGGCGTCTCGGTGTTATCGGACGACGATTCCGATACAACCTTGCACTGAAGACCTTTCCTGGTCCTCGCGGCCTTCTTCTCCGGCGCCTCATAGGGCGCCGGAACCAGCATCTTCGTCAGGAGAGTACTTGCTGGATCTTCGAGCAGTGGGGCCAGACAGTCGATCCGCTCCGCTGTCATGACCCATTCCTGTCAAATAATGTGGAGGCTCGGATCCCTCACATAATTATACTAGGGAAAGAAACGCCATATGAGATATAAGAAGCTTACCGGATTAGCAGGGCGCTTTGTGCTGAGTCCGCGGTCCTCGGTAAGGGGAGGAGGAACCTCGACAGACTTGAACAACACCCTCCAGATGTCCTGGTGCGTCGTGTCGAAGAGCTCTCGCAGCGTCTGGTGCCTTGCCGAGTCGAACTCCCACATATTGAATGCCCGTCTTTGACACGGGAGGATCCGGTGGAAGAGCATGACCTGGACCACGTTGACAAGCTTGATTTTCTTCTTATCATGTTTTTAACACAGTTCTGGAGTCCGGTCAGCTCCACCGATGAACCCCAAGATAAGCCCTTCTCTTTCCAGGAGGTTAGCCACATGGGGATGCCGAATCGGAATTCGGGCGCCGCCACCCAGTTGGTGTCGCGCGGCTCGGTGATGTAGAACCACGCCGATTGCCACCCCTTCACGGTCTCCACATAGCATCCTTCGAGCTAGGTGACGTTGGGCATTTTTCCCACCATGGCGCCTCCGCACTCCGCTTGCTGGCCGACCACCACCTTCGGTTTGACATTGAAGATCTTCAGCCACAGGCCGAAGTGGGGCTTGATGCGTAGGAAAGCCTCACACATGACGATAAACACCGAGATATTGAGGATGAAATTGGGGGCCAGATCATGGAAGTCCAGCCCGTAGTAGAACATGAGCCCGCGAACAAATGGGTGGAGGGGAAATCCCAGCCCGTGGACGAAATGGGTAAGGAATACAACCCTTTCGTGGGGCTCAGGGGTAGGAATGATCTGCCCCATGCTTGGGAGCCAGTGCGCGATATCTGCGACCAGGTATCTGGCTTCCCGGAGCGTCGTGATATTCTCCTCCATAACGGAGGAGGCCATCCACTTGCCTCCCACTCCAGACATGTTCGGAATGTTTTTCCGGAGAAGATGCGAATTTGGGCGCTGGAACTCGAGTGCGTGAGAATGGATGGGCAGGGAAGAAGAAGGCGTTGGTAAAAAAGAGGAGTCCTTATCCCTTTATAAGGACAGTAGAAACTTCATGCCTCCCCACTTGCCTGGTAAAACTCGCTTATTCCCCAAGCGTCGTGATTGATGGTGCGGTTGGGTTACCCACACCCGTATTGATGAGGATCCCGGGATAAGGGGACACGATCTCTGCTTCGACAAGATGTGCCAAGAAAGCCGCCTCGCAATATGTGCAGTAGCTGGTTGAGAAAACGGTTCGAATAATAACCGGGGCCATGGCGTGGTGTCACATTATGAAAAGTTGTCACCAGATTAGATTTGTGGAAATATTATACTCTCTACGGTGGTGAGTGGAATTTGTTTTGTAGATCCGGACACTATCCTTTTGTTCAAAATCTTCTATGGAGTATTCGGAGGAGGAACCCGCCTTACAATGTCGAAGAAAATCTGCCCGCCGGACTCATCGTCATTGAAGCCTGGTTCAGGGGCTTCTGAGGGAGTCCTGGATTAGGGGGTCCTCGAACAGCCGGACTATATCCCTCGGTCGGACTGTTGGACTATGAAGATACAAGATTGAAGACTTCGTCCCGTGTCCGGGTGGGACTCTCCTTTGCATGGTAGGCAAGATTGGCGATTCGGATATGTAGATCTCCTCCCTTGTAACCGACTCTGTGTAACCCTAGCCCCCTCTGGTGTCTATATAAACCGAAGGGTTTTAGTCCGTAGGACAACCACAATCATACCATAGGATAGCTTCTAGGGTTTAGCCTCTTCGATCTCGTGGTATATCAACTCTTGTAATACTCATATCATCAAGATCAATCAAGCAGGAAGTAGGGTATTACCTCCATCGAGAGGGACCGAACCTGGGTAAACATTGTGTCCCCCGCCTCCTGTTACCATCCGCCTTAGACGCACAGTTCGGGACCCCCTACCCGAGATCCGCCGGTTTCGACACCGACAACAACCACTTTAATCTTGGGCAAGGCCTTCTGGGGTTTTGACGGCACGACTTTGGGCTGTTTCGGAGCTTTCTCAGTCGGCACAGGAGAAGATGTTCGAGTGCGTTTTGAGGTCTGTCTGGTCGGTGGAGTCGCTTTGCCATGAACACTTGTTGGGTCCTGTCTCTGCTTGGAGCGTCTTTCCGTGCGGGGTGGGGAGTCGACCTCCTCACCACTGCTCGAGTCTTCACTCTCCTCGTCTCCTCCTCCGTCAGAATGCCAGTCGCCACCGCTCGCCTCTCCCTCCTACTCCTGCTCTCCGTTGGGCATCAAATACATCTCAGTGTAGATCTGCAAGACATGGAGTCGAGTGGATATCAATCAGTTTCGAGAACAAATACATATCAGAACAAAAGACACTCGGAAGAAAAGAATCAGACCTTGTCGGGTTCGGTGGTGTTGTCGAGTGGAGGAATCCTCCTAGACCCCCTCGGGTTGTCTTTGTTACCGGTAATACCTTGCAGCCACTATGCTACCGTCCCCTCGTCGACTTCGTCCGGGTGGATCCGAGTGCTGTCTTAAACACCCGAGTACATCCACATTGGATGATCACGGGCTTGGAGTGGCTGGATGCGTCGACTGAGAAACACTTCTAACAAGTACATGCCAGTCACACCATCGCAGACAAGTTGGACTACTCGCTCAACCAACATATTCACCTCCACTTTCTCAGCTAGAGTCATGCTACCTCTTGAGCACTGCGTTGGATTTCCTCGAAGAGGAGAGGATGATGCAGCAAAGTAGCGTAAGTATTTCCCTCAGTTTTTGAGAACCAAGGTATCAATCCAGTAGGAGGCTACGCGCGAGTCCCTCGTACCTACACAAAAACAACAGCTCAACGCAACCAACATGCTTAGGGGTTGTCAATCCCTTCACGGTCACTTATGAAAGTGAGATCTGATAGAGATGATAAATAATATTTTTGGCATTTTTGGTATAGAGATGCAAAGTAAAAAGTAAAAGGCAAAGTAAAAAAAGCAAAGTAATAATAAAGTGATGGAGATTGATATGATGAGAAAGAGACCCGGGGGCCATAGGTTTCACTAGTGGCTTCTCTCAAGAGCACAAGTATTCTACGGTGGGTGAACAAATTACTATTGAGCAATTGACAGAATTGAGCATAGTTATGAGAATATCTAGGTATGATCATGTATATAGGCATCACGTCCGAGACAAGTAGACCGACTCTTGCCTGCATCTACTACTATTACTCCACTCATCGACCGCTATCCAGCATGCATCTAGAGTATTAAGTTAAAAAACAGAGTAACACCTTAAGCAAGATGACATGATGTAGAGGGATAGTTTCATGCAATATTATAAAAACCCCATCTTGTTATCCTCGATGGCAACAATACAATACGTGCCTTGCTGCCCCTTCTGTCACTGGGAAAGGACACCGCAAGATCGAACCCAAAGCTAAGCACTTCTCCCATGGCAAGAACAACCAATCTAGTAGGCCAAACCAAACTGATAATTCGAAGAGACTTGCAAAGATAAACAATCATACATAAAAGAATTCAGAGAAGATTCAAATATTATTCATAGATAGACTGGATCATAAAACCACAATTCATCGGTCTCAACAAATACACCGCAAAAAGAAGATTACATCGAATAGATCTCCACAAGAGAGGGGGGAACATTGTATTGAGATCCAAAAAGAGAGAAGAAGCCATCTAGCTACTAACTATGGACCCGTAGGTATGAAGTAAACTACTCACACTTCATTAGAGGGGCTTGGATGATGATGTAGAAGCCCTCCGTGATCGATGCCCCCTTCGGCGAAGCTCCGGAACAGGCCCCAAGATGGGATCTCATGGATACAGAAAGTTGCAGCGGTGGAATTAGGTTTTTGGCTCCGTCCTCGATCGTTTGGGGTACGTAGGTATATATAGGAGGAAGGAGTACGTCGGTGGAGCTTCGAGGGGTCCACGAGGCAGGGGGCGCGCCCTAGGGGGGGCCCTCCACCCTCGTGACCGCCTCGTGGCTTTCTTGACGGAGGGTCCAAGTCTCCTAGATCTTATCTGATGAGAAAATCACGTTTCCTAAGGTTTCATTCCGTTTGGACTCCGTTTGATATTCTGTTTCTCCGAAACACTGAAATAGGCAAAAAACAGCAATTCTGGGCTGGGCCTCCGGTTAATAGGTTAGTCCCAAAAATAATATAAAAGTGGATAATAAAGCCCAATAATGTCCAAAACAGTAGATAATATAGCATGGAGCAATCAAAAATTGTAGATACGTTGGAGACGTATCAAGCATCCCCAAGCTTAATTCGTGCTCGTCTTCGAGTAGGTAAATGATAAAAACATAATTTTTGATGCGGATTGCTACTTGGCAAAATTTTAATGTAATTCTTCTTAATTGTGGTATGAATATTCAGATCCGAAAGATTCAAGAAAAAAGTTCATATTGACATAAAAATGATAATACTTCAAGCATACAAACTAAGCAATTATGTCTTCTCTAAATAACATGGCCAAAGAAAGTTCATCCCTACAAAATCATATAGTTTAGTCATGTTTCATTTTCGTCACACAAGAATGCTCTCATCATGCACAACCCCGATGACAAGCCAAGCAATTGTTTCATACTTTAGTAATCTCAAACCTATAAACTTTCACACAATATATGAGCGCGAGTCATGGACATAGCACTATGGGTGGAATAGAATATAATGAGGGGGGTTATGTGGAGAAGACAAAAAGGAGAAAGTCTCACATCAATGGGCTATGGAGATGCCCACCGACTGATGTTAATGCAAGGAGTAGGGATTTCCATGTAACGGATGCACTAGAGCTATAAATGTATGAAAGCTCAACAAAAGAAACTAGTGGGTGTGCATGCAACTTGCTTGCTCACGGAGACCTAGGGCACTTGAGGAGGCCCATTGTTGGAATATACAAGCCAAGTTCTATAATGAAAAATTCCCACTAGTATATGAAAGTGATAACATGAGAGACTCTCTACTATGAAGATCATGGTGCTACTTTGAAGCACAAGTGTGGTAAAAGGATAGTAACATTGTCCCTTCTCTTTTTTTCTCTCATTTTTTTGGGCCTTCTCTTTTTTTGGGCCTTCTCCTTTTTATGGCCTTTTTTTATTCCTCACTTGGGACAATGCTCTAATAATGATGATCATCACACTTCTATTTATTTACAACTCAATGATTACAACTCGATACTAGAACAAAGATGACTCTATATGAATGCCGCCGGCGGTGTACTGGGATATGCAATGAACCAAGAGTGACACGTATGAAAGAATTATGAATGGTGGCTTTGCCACAAATACTATGTCAACTACATGATCATGCTAAGCAATATGACAATGATGAATGTGTCATGATGAACGGAATGATGGAAAGTTGCATGGCAATATATCTCGGAATGGCTATGGAAATGCCATAATAGGTAGGTATGGTGGCTGTTTTGAGGAAGATATAAGGAGGTTTATGTGTGAAAGAGCGTATCATATCACGGGGTTTGGATGCACCGGCGAAGTTTGCGCCAACTCTCAATGTGAGAAAGGGGAATGCATGGTACCGAAGAGGCTAGCAAGGATGGAAGGGTGAGAGTGCGTATAATCCATGGACTCAACATTAATCATAAAGAACTCACATACTTATTGCAAAAATCTAGAAGTCATCAAAAACCTCGGCACTACGCGCATACTCCTAGGGGGATAGATTGGTAGGAAAAGACCATCGCTCGTCCCCGACCGCCACTCATAAGGAGGACAATCAAATAACACCTCATGTTTCAAATTTGTTGCATAACGTTTACCATACGTGCATGCTACAGGACTTCCAAACCTCAACACAAGTATTTCTCAATTTCACAACTACTCAACTAGCATGACTTTGATATTATTACCTCCGTATCTCAAAACAATCATCAAGCATCAAACTTTTCTTAGCATTCAACACACTCATAAGAAAGTTTTATTATTAATCTTGCATACCAAGCATATTAGGATTTTAAGCAAATTACCATGCTATTAAGACTCTCAAAATAATCTAAGTGAAGCATCAGAGATCAGTAGTTTCTATAAAACAAATCCACCACCGTGCTCTAAAAGATATAAGCGAAGCACTAGAGCAAAACTATAAAGCTCAAAAGATATAAGTGAAGCACATAGAGTATTCTATCAAATTCCAAATCATGTATGGCTCTCTCAAAAGGTGTGTACAGTAAGGATGATTGTGTTAGACTAACAAGCAAAGACTCAAATCATAAAATACGCTCCGAACAAAACACATATCATGTGGTGAATAAAAATATAGCTCCAAGTAAAGTTACCGATAGAAGTAGACAAAAGAGGGGATGCCTTCCGGGGCATCCCCAAGCTTTGGCTTTTAGGTGTCCTTAGATTATCTTGGGGGTGCCATGGGCATCCCCAAGCTTAGGCTCTTTCCACTCCTTGTTCCATAATCCATCAAATCTTTACCCAAAACTTGAAAACTTCACAACACAAAACTTAAAGTAGAAAATCTCGTGAGCTCCGTTAGCGAAAGAAAACAAAAGACCACTTCAAGGTACTGTAATGAACTCATTATTCATTTATATTGGTATTAAACCTACTGTATTCCAACTTCTCTATGGATTATAAACTATTTTACTATCCATAGATTCATCAAAATAAGCAAACAACACAAGAAAAACAGAATCTATCAAAAACAGAACAGTCTGTAGTAATCTGTAGCTAGCGCAAGATATGGAATCCAAAAAATTCTAAAATAAATTGCTGGACGTGAGTAATTTATCTATTAATAATATGAAAAAATAAATAACTAAATATCTCTTTCCAAATAAAAATGACAGCAGTTCTCGTGAGCGCTAAAGTTTCTATTTTTTTACAGCAAGTTCAACAAGACTTTCCCCAAGTCTTCCCAACGGTTCTACTTGGCACAAACACTAATTAAACACAAAAAACACAACCAAAAAAGAGGATAGATAAATTATTTATTACTAAACAGGATCAAAAAGCAAGGAATAAAAATAAAATTGGGTTGCCTCCCAACAAGCGCTATCGTTTAACGCCTCTAGCTTCGCAAAACAAGCAAGAATAGATCTAGGTATTGCCATCTTTGGTAGGCAATCCATAAGTGGATCTCATGATAGATTCATATGGTAATTTTATTTTATTTCTAGGGAAGTGTTCCATGCCCTTTTTTTAAGGAAAATTGAAATCTAATATTCCCTTCCTTCATATCAATAATTGCACCAACCGTTCTAAGGAAAGGTCTACCGAGAATAATAGGGCAAGAAGGATTACAATCTATATCAAGAACGATAAAATCTACGGGCACATAATTCCTATTTGCAACAATAAGAACATCATTAATTATTCCCATAGGTTTCTTAATAGTGGAATCCGCAAGATGCAAGTTTAGAGAGCAATCATCAAAATCACGGAAATCTAGCAAATCACACAAAGTTTTGGGAATAGTAGAGACACTAGCACCCAAATCACACAAAGCATAAAACTCATAATCTTTAATTTTAATTTTAATAGAAGGTTCCCACTCATCATAAAGTTTTCTAGGGATAGAAACTTTCAACTCAAGTTTTTCTTCATAAGATTGCATCAAGGCATCAACGATATGTTCGGTAAAGGCTTTATTTTGACTATAAGCATGAGGAGATTTTAGCACGGATTGCAACAAGGAAATACAATCAATTAAAGAGCAATTTTCATAATTAAATTCCTTGATATCCAATATAGTGGGTTTAGCATCATCTAGGGTTTTATTTCTTTTAATCCCACTTTTATCAATTTCATCATCAAGATCTAAATACTCCGAATTTTTAGAATGCCTTCTAGGTAATGGTGGATCATATTCAGTCCCATCATTATCAAGATTAATATTGCAAAACAAAGATTTAATAGGGGACACATCAATAACTTTTAGATCTTCATCTTTATTTTTATAGGAATTGGAAGAACACCCTTTAATAAAGGCATCTTTCATAGCACGCGTCCTAGCGGTTCTTTCCTTGCACTTATCAATGGAAATTCTCATGGATTTGAGAGACTCAGTGATATCATGCTTAGGAGGAATAGATCTAGGCTTTAAAGAATCAACCTCAAGAGAAATTCTATCAATGTTCCTAGCCAAATCATCAACTTTAAGCAATTTCTCTTCAAGCAAAGTATTAAAATTCCTTTGTGAATTCATAAACTCTTTAACACTACTCTCAAATTCATAGGGCATCTTATTAAAATTTCCATAAGAGTTGTCGTAGGAATTTCCATAATTATTAGAAGGATTACTAGGATAAGGCCTAGGATTAAAATTCCCTCTATACGCGTTGTTACCAAAATTATTCCTACCAACAAAATTCACATCCATAGATTCATTATTATTCTCAATCAAAGTAGACAAAGTTATATCATTAGGATCAGAAGAAACACTCTTAGTAGCAAATAATTTCATAAGTTCATCCATCTTTCCACTCAAAACATTAATTTCTTCTATCGCATGCACTTTTTTATTAGTAGATTTTTCGGTGTGCCATTGAGAATAATTAACCATAATATTATCTAGGAGTTTAGTAGCATCTCCTAAAGTGATTTCCATAAAAGTGCCTCCCGCGGCCGAATCTAAAAGATTTTTAGAAGCAAAATTCAATCCGGCATAAAATTTTTCTATAATCATCCACAAATTCAAACCATGAGTAGGGCAATTACGTATCATTAATTTCATTCTCTCCCAAGCTTGTGCAACATGTTCATGATCAAGTTGCTTAAAATTCATAATATCGTTTCTAAGAGAGATGATCTTAGCGGGAGGAAAATACTTAGAGATAAAAGCATCTTTGCACTTGTTCCATGAATCAATACTATTTTTAGGCAAAGACGAAAACCAAGCTTTAGCACGATCTCTAAGCGAAAAAGGAAATAGCTTCAATTTAACAATATCATTATCGACATCTTTCTTCTTTTGCATGTCCCACAAATCAACAAAGCTATTAAGATGGGTAGCGGCATCTTCACTAGGATGGCCGAAAAACGGATCTTTCATGACAAGATTCAGCAAAGCAGCATTAATTTCACAAGATTCAGCATCGGTAAGAGGAGCAATCGGAGTGCTAAGGAAATCATTATTGTTGGTATTGGTGAAGTCACACAATTTGGTATTATCTTGAGCCATCGCGACAAACAAGCAATCCAACACACGAGCAAATAAAAAGCAAACAGGCAAAAAGAGGCAAATAGAGAAAGAGAGGGAGAACGAATAAAACGGCAAGGGTGAACTGGGGGAGAGGAAAACGAGAGGCAAATGGAAAATAATGTAATGTGGGAGATAGGCATTGTGATGGGTACTTGGTATGTTGACTTTTGCGCGGACTCCCCGGCAACGGAGCCAGAAATTCTTCTTGCTACCTCTTGAGCACTGCGTTGGATTTCCCCGAAGAGGAGAGGATGATGCAGCAAAGTAGCGTAAGTATTTCCCTCGGTTTTTGAGAACCAAGATATCAATCCAGTAGGAGGCTACGCGCGAGTCCCTCGTACCTACACAAAAACAATAGCTCAATGCAACCAACGCGCTTAGGGGTTGTCAATCCCTTCACGGTCACTTACGAAAGTGAGATCTGATAGAGATGATAAATAATATTTTTGGTATTTTTGGTATAGAGATGCAAAGTAAAAAGTAAAAGGCAAAGTAAAAAAGCAAAGTAATAATAAAGTGATGGAGATTGATATGATGAGAAAGAGACCCGAGGGCCATAGGTTTCACTAGTGGCTTCTCTCAAGAGCATAAGTATTCTACGGTGGGTGAACAAATTACTGCTGAGCAATTGACAGAATTGAGCATAGTTATGAGAATATCAGGTATGATCATGTATATAGGCATCACGTCCGAGACAAGTAGACCGACTCCTGCCTGCATCTACTACTATTACTCCACTCATCGACTGCTATCCAGCATGCATCTAGAGTATTAAGTTAAAAACAGAGTAACGCCTTAAGCAAGATGACATGATGTAGAGGGATAGTTTCATGCAATATGATAAAAATCCCATCTTGTTATCCTCGATGGCAACAATACAATACGTGCCTTGCTGCCCCTTCTGTCACTGGGAAAGGACACCGCAAGATCGAACCCAAAGCTAAGCACTTCTCCCATGGAAAGAACAATCAATCTAGTAGGGCAAACCAAACTGATAATTCGAAGAGACTTGCAAAGATAACCAATCATACATAAAAGAATTCAGAGAAGATTCAAATATTATTCATAGATAGACTGGATCATAAACCCACAATTCATTGGTCTCAACAAACACACCGCAAAAAGAAGATTACATCGAATAGATCTCCACAAGAGAGGGGGAGAACATTGTATTGAGATCCAAAAAGAGAGAAGAAGCCATCTAGCTACTTAACTATGGACCCGTAGGTCTGAAGTAAACTACTCACACTTCATCGGAGGGGCTTGGATGATGATGTAGAATCCCTCCGTGATCGATGCCCCCTCCGCCGGAGCTCCGGAACAGGCCCCAAGATGTGATCTCGTGGATACAGAAAGTTGCAGCGGTGGAATTAGGTTTTTGGCTCCGTCCCCGATCGTTTGGGGGTACGTAGGTATATATAGGAGGAAGGAGTACGTCGGTGGAGCTTCGAGGGGCCCATGAGGCAGGGGGCGCGCCCTAGGGGGGCGCCCTCCACCCTCGTGACCGCCTCGTGGCTTTCTTGACGGAGGGTCCAAGTCTCCTGGATCTTATCTGATGAGAAAATCATGTTTCCGAAGATTTCATTTCGTTTGGACTCCGTTTGATATTCTGTTTCTCCGAAACACTGAAATAGGCAAAAAACAACAATTTTGGGCTGGGCCTCCGGTTAATAGGTTAGTCCCATAAATAATATAAAAGTGGATAATAAAGCCCAATAATGTCCAAAACAGTAGATAATATAGCATGGAGCAATCAAAAATTATAGATACGTTGGAGACATATCAAGTCACTCTCAGGGGAGAAGGCTTCTCAACTCGTCGTATGGAAAATGGGGGAAGGCCAGTCGACATACCCGGGGTCGATTGGTCCTTACAATAGAACTAGGTCGACTGCCATCCTCTGACTGACTCGGGAAGAATCATAGCAGGGAAAGTGCTTTTATTCCTCATCTGGATCCCTAAACCTCGACACATCTGGATCACATGTGTCCTCTCATCACTCGGATTGGCCTTTTTTACAGACTGAGAACGACAAGTGAAAATATGTTTGAAGAGACCCCAGTGCGGTCTACAACCCAGAAAGTTCTCACACATGGACACATATGTCGCAAGGTATGTGATGGTGTTGGGAGAAAAGTGATGAAGTTGGGCTCCAAAAAAGTTCAGAAAACCCCGGAAAATGGATGGGAGGTAGAGAGAAACCGCGGTCGACATGGGTCGTGAGAAGGACGCACTCACCCTCCTGCGGCCGTGGCTCGGTCTCTTCCTCCGGAAGCCGCCAAGAATCATGGGGAATAAGTCCCCTGTCAGCCAGATCCTCCATATCTTCGCGCTGGATCATCGACCGGATCCCGTCGCCTTGGATCCAGCCGAGCGGCAGGCCGGTTCTCGACGACGACCCTCCCCGGCTCGTCTTCTTCCCCTTCGCCTTTGCCATCGCCTTCTTCGCGCGCTCTAGAGCCGCCATCCTGTCCTTCCCCATTGCGGCGGATTGAGCTCGGGCTGGGTGGCGGCGCCGAGGGCGGAGGCGGATGCAGTGGAGAAGCAGAGGGAGAAGAAAGAAAATGGGGCGCACGAGTGACTGACTTGTGGACCCAGGCAATCCTGTAAAATCATGTAACAGTCGCGTGCTCGATACGTGGCGAAAAAGGTGGTGCAAGAATCGAGGCGCCCCTGCCTAATCCACCCCGCTTACCATGGCTCTCTCCGTCCCGTGCGCTTCCCCAGATTTCGAATCCCGTGAGATCCGGGAACGACAGCGCAGTCGATCACGCCAGAGATTTTATGCCATATCGGCATTTGAAGCTTATCAGCTAAGTTCACTCGATAACCTTTGAATGGCTCAAGGCGCCTGGAAATGAAGTCGGAATTTTCGTATGGTTCACCAATCCAAGTAAAATGCTTCCGGAGCATGAACATTGAGTCGAAACCATCTTCAACTCCATTACCACTCAGACCCTAAACCATTCGGGGGCTAATGACGATGACATGTACCTGGGGTAGGGAAATGGACCTGATCCAAGCACCCTTCCCAAGGACACTGCCCTACACTCAAAGACATTCAAAGGACATCAAATTCTGCTGACTGAAATCACCTCAGGATGCAACTCACTCGACCATGAGTTCCACTCAGATAACCCAATTCCATTCGACCAGGATATAATCATTCGACCACATCAGAAACCACTCGGAGTACAGAAGATCTAAGGTCACTCTGGATGGCAACGTTCAGGTATTCACTCTATAGTGTTAAGGATCATTTCTATCACTTTAATGCTGACGTTAACAGTAACGCCCCCTCTTTATGTACATTGAACTCCTTGTAACTTGGGTCGGCCAGGGTCCTGGCGCACTCTATATAAGCCACCCCCTCCACTGACACAAGGGTTCACACCTCCTGTAACGTCACGCATAATCCAAGCGACCAGCCTTCGGGGACCGGGACGTAGGGCTGTTACTTCCTCTGAGAAGGGCCTGAACTCGTAAATCTTGCGTGCACAACTTCACCGTAGCTAGGATCTTACCTCCTCATACCAACCCCCATTCTACTGTCAGACTTAGGACCACGACACCGGAGCCCTAGATTGGTCCCGCCAAAGTTCCGCCTCGTGGCGGCGGAGTTTCGTCCCGTGAGCTTGCTTATAATTTTTTCACGGACGAAAGACTTCATATAGGAGAAGATGGGCACCGGAGGCCTACCAGGGGGCCCACGAGGCAGGGGGCGCGCCTAGGGGGTAGGGCACGCCCCCCACCCTCGTGGATGGTGGGTGGCCCCCCTCTGGTGCTTTCTTTGCCCAATAGTTTTTATATATTCCAAAACATGCCTCCGTGAAGTTTCAGGGCTTTTGGAGTTGTGTAGAATAGGTCTCTAATATTTGCTCCTTTTCCAGCCCAGAATTCCAACTGCCGGCATTCTCCCTCTTCATGTAAGCCTTATAAAATAAGAGATAAAAGACATAACTATTGTGACATAATGTGTAGTAAGAGCCCATAATGCAATAAATATCAATATAAAAGCATGATGCAAGATGGACGTATCAACTCCCCCAAGCTTAGACCTCGCTTGTCCTCAAGCGGAAGCCGATATCGAAAAATATGTCCACATGTTTAGAGATAGAGGTGTCGATAAAATAAAATATGGACATGAGGGCATAATGATCATTCTTAGAATAGCAACATATATATATATATTGTCATATGATTTCTTATGCTAAAGTAACAATTCATTCACAATTTCAAGTATGAATCATAAACTTCATTGAAAACTAACAAACTATAATCTCACTGATTGAAGCAATTGCAATTTATCATAACATCGGAAAGAGTCAATATAAGAGCTTTTCAGCAAGTCCACATACTGAACTATCATTTAGTCTTTCACAATTGCTAACACTCACGCAATATTTATGGGTATGAAGTTTTAATCGGACACAGAGAAAGATAGGGGCTTATAGTTTTGCCTCCCAACCTTTTACCTCAAGGGTAATGAGGGAGTCCTCGATTAGGGGGTCTCCGGACAGCCGGACCATATCCTTTAGCCGGACTGTTAGACTATGAATATACAAGATTGAAGACTTCGTCTCGTGTCCGGATGGGACTCTACTTGGCGTGGAAGGCAAGCTAGGCAATACGGATATGGATATCTCCTCCTTTGTAACCGACCTTGTGTAACCCTAACCCTCTCCGATGTCTATATAAACCGAAGGGTTTTAGTCCATAGGACAACAACCATAACATACAATCATACCATAGGCTAGCTTCTAGGGTTTTGCCTCTCCGATCTCGTGGTAGATCTACTCTTGTACTACCCATATCATCAATATCAATCAAGCAGGACGTAGGGTTTTACCTCCATCAAGAGGGCCCGAACCTGGGTAAAACATCGTGTCCCCTGCCTCCTGTTACCATCCGGCCTAGACGCACAATTCGGGACCCCCTACCCGAGATCCGCCGGTTTTGACACCGACATTGGTGCTTTCATTGAGAGTTCCTCTGTGTCATCATCGTTAAGCTTGATGGCTCCTACTATCATTGATAGCGATGCCGTCCAGGGTGAGACTTTTCTCCCCGGACAGATCTTCGTATTCGGCGGCTTTGCACTGCGGGCTAATTCGCTTGGCCATCTGGAGCAGATTGAAAGCTACGCCCCTGGCCATCACGTCAGATTTGGAAGCTTAAACTACACGGCCGATATCCGTGGAGATTTGATCTTCGACGGATTCAAGCCTCTGCCTTGTGCGCCATGCGGTCACGATGAGCATGACTTAGCTCTCCCATCGGACAGTGTTAAGGAGATCGCACCGGCAGCCGCTCCAACCCTCAATTCGGAGCCAGTCGCGCCTTCCGCGGATGGGTGCATGGACCCCGCCACGGAGGCCTTACCCTCAGCGGCGATCGAGCCGAACATCGACCTTGCCTTGCACGAGAGCCGTGTTGTTAAACTGTCGGATCCTTCTCCGGCCACGGACTCCGAACCGCCTGCGCCCATTCCTATCGAATCTGATTGTGCGCCGATCATGGAGTTTACCTCCGCGGATATTTTTCAGCACTCGCCCTTTGGCAACATACTGAACTCATTAAGGTCTCCCTCCTTGTCAGGAGAATCCTAGCCGAACTATGTCCGGCAGGATTGGGATGCGGACGACGAAGAAATTCGACGCCCACCCACCACCCACTTAATAGCCACTGTCGATGACTCAACCGACATGCTTGACTTCGACTCCGAAGACATCGACGGTATGGACGACGATGCGGGAGGCGAAAAGGAACCACCGCCCACAGGGCGCTGGACGTCCACCTCATCATATGACATATACATGTTTGACACACCAAAAGAAGACAATGTCGAGGAATGGAAGGACGCAACGAAGGCTTGTTCCCTCGAGTTGCAGTCAAAGCGGCGGCGTAAGCGGCGCCCCAAATCCTGCCTCGACAAAAATAACGATCATACAGACCTAACGTTGGAGCAGGGCGAACCACTGCCGGACCACGGCAATACGGAGAATCAAACCGAACAAACCAATTCTGTCAAAGATAATAGTCCGGACGACATAACGCCGGACAGGCACCCGGAGCAGCAGAATGCCCGTCAAAGGCTTGTTGCCACCGCGAGGAGTCTGAAAAAGTAGAAGCAAAGGCTCAAGGCTGCGCAGGACACACTCCAAATCAGATGGAGTAAAGTACTCAACACAGCAATGAAGTACGGCGGCAATCGCCCCACCAAGAGCTACCCAAAGTGGAAGTTGCTACCTGAATTCGATGAGGAGGCCTTAGACCCCCCACAACCAAAAATTAAAACAGCCATCTGGCCGGATAGACGACCTCACGGCCAACATAAAGCGGCAAACAACGCCGCACATAAGCCAATACGCGGTCTACGCGAGGGCTCGCATCAAAAGGACGGCGAAACCAGATCCATCTATGGACCACGCAAGCGTGCTCCAGCATACGATGCAACACAACAAACATTCGAACAACGCGGACACCCAGATATAGGGGTGCCGCACACCCCCTATGTTTCACCGATGAGGTGCTGGACCATGAATTTCTAGAGGGATTCAAACCCGTAAACATAGAGGCATATGACGGAACAACAGACCCCGGAGTCTGGATTGAGGACTATATCCTCCATATCCATATGGCTCGGGGAGATGATCTCCACGCCATTAAGTATTTACCCCTCAAACTCAAAGGGCCAGCTCGGCACTAGCTTAAGAGCCTCCCCGAAAGCTCCATCGGAAGCTGGGAAGAGCTCGAAGATGCCTTTCGGGCAAATTTTCAAGGGACTTATGTCTGACCTACGGACGCGGATGATTTGAGTCATATAACTCAACAGCCCGGAGAGTCAGCCCGAAAGCTTTGGAACAGGTTTCTTACTAAAAAGAACCAAATTGTCGACTGTCCGGACGCCGAAGCCTTGGCAGCTTTTAAGCATAGCATCTGTGACGAATGGCTTGCCAGACACCTCGGCCAAGAAAAGCCGAGAACAATGGCGGCATTAACAAGCCTCATGACCCGCTTTTGCGCGGGTGAGGATAGCTGGCTAGCCAGATGCAGCACCAGCGACCCCAGTACATCCAAAGTTAGAGATGGAAACGGGAAATCACGGCGCAACAGCAATAACAAACGCTGGAATAAAGAAGACAGCACGAAGAGCACGACAGTAAACGCCGGATTCAAAAGCTCTCGGCCGGGTCAGCAAAAGCCGCCCTCTAAAGGCGCCAGAGACGAACTGTCCAGCCTAAACAAAATTCTGGACCAAATATGTCAGATCCATAGCACCCCTGGTAAACCCGCTAATCATACCCACAGAGAATGTTGGGTATTCAAGCAGTCCGGCAAGCTCAACACCATACACAAGGGGGAGGATACACCAAGAGAAGATGAGGATGAGCCTCTCAAGCAAGACACTGGGGAACAAAAGAAATTTCCACCAGAAGTCAAAACAGTAAACGTGTTACACGTGATCAAGGGGAGAAACAAAACGGCACTCCCAGAAAAATATGCCCAAGGGCCTATCACCGCGGAGTCCTGCCACTAGTCGTCTCAACCGATCACTTTCTACCATCGTGATTACTCAGCAAGTATCCGGCATGCAGGATGGGATGCCCTAGTATTAGACCCAATAATTGACGGATACTACTTCACACGAGTCCTGATGGACGGTGGCAGCAGTCTAAACCTGATACACCAGGATACAATCCGCGAAATGGGGATAGACCCAACGAAAATTTGTCATAGCAATACTACCTTTAAAGGAGTAACGCCAGGCACAGGGGCTCATTGCACGGGCTCCCTGCTACTAAAGGTTATATTCGGCTTCCCCGATAACTTCCGTAGCGAACATTTAACCTTCCACATTGCTCCGTTCCAAAGCGGCTATCAAGCACTACTTGGACGCGAAGCTTTCGCTTGCTTTAATGCAATACCGCACTATGCTTCCCTCACGCTCAAGATGCCCAGCCCACATGGCATCATTACAGTGAACGGAAGTGTTAAGCGATCTTTGCGCGCCGAAGAGAATGTGACTGCCTTAGCAGCCGCACACTAAAAACGGCCTCACCAACTAGAGTATTTGATAGGTCGTCAAGACCACGGACGCGGTTAGACGAGTCTGACGCTGCTATATGCAATTTGTACCAGATTAATGGCCACACCACTATTACAAATACAAGGGGCTCAACGCGCGCAGACAAGTGACAATTTATACTCATTTCTAGTTATACATGGTTTCTCTAAAAACTATCTCTCTGCATGACAACTCTTTCACCTAAATTCCTCTCTTTTACAGATGACCATCGTGCTACACCCGTCCAGGATATGGCACAACGGAGACACAGGCGCAGACGTGCAGCAGGGACCCGTTCCCAAGGATTCTTTTTGGATTAAGACTCTGCGTAAACCTTTTTTACTGTCTCTTGTTGATACACATCCACCGAATTCTCAGCACAATCGAGAAGGATGCTGACGTCTTGGCATGTGGCCACGTCAGAATAATGCACGTACCTGGACACAAGGGGCTTCTTACAAAGGGCACTATTCAGGCCCGGTTTATACCATAAAGACTGAATACCTTAGGGAGTGTTCGGCATCGCGAGTTTGGCCTTATATGCATCAGCTCCGAATCATTGTCTTTGGTCAAATGTTGGGTTTGCCCGGCTCCTGTGTTTTGGTGCCTTACGTTCCGCTTTATCGGCTAAGGCAGCACCAGGAGAACTACTGCGATTGTGCCCTGGTTCATCTGGACAAGCACCTCAGTAGAGAAAGCCGAAAACTGACTGTCATGATATAGCGTGAGACTGGTCAACCACTCGATGACCTATCAGAATGTTAGAATTCCTCCGTACTTAACGAAGGACCGTTTTCTGGCCAGGCATGTACGCACCCCAAGATCGGGAGAGTGTGGAGCCACTAGGGGCTATCTAGTAGCCCCACTGTCAAACTCCTATGGCTAAGTGAAAGTGTTAAAGCATTATAGTCTGGTTGCCTCGTTCGCTGCGCTATCACCTCCTTAATAGGACCAAGACGTTGGGTTAACTGTGAACACGTGTTTTTTGCGAGCACCTCCGCATTATATGCGTGGGGGCTGAAGCCGACAGCTGCAATCTTTCAGGTTATACACATGTATACATAAATGGCCGCATAGGAGGCATCATATTACTTTCGGGCAAAAGTATAAACACAGCCTTATAACATTTCATAAAACGTTGTGTTTACAATGGGAATACATGTCACTCAAACATAATATTCTTCGAGCACTGGGCCTCTATCAAACAAGCACCCTCGAGAACCTCCTCGAAATAGTGCTCGGCAGCCACTCGGCCTATGGCCGAACCCTGTGCCGCAACAATGGTAGTGTCCATCTCCGCCCAGTATGCTTTAACACGGGCAAGGGCCATCCGCGAGCCTTCTATGCACGCCGACCTCTTCATCGCATTAATGCGTGGCACCGCACCAAGGACCTGCTGCACTAAGCTGAAATAGTTGTTCGGCTTTGGCTTTACAGGCCATAGATGATCCACAACAGACCTCATGGCGAGTCCGGACAACCTATTCAGTTCGGCCCATTCGGCTAGCTGGTCAGTCAATGAAAGCGGACGCTCTGGAACGTTGAATTGCGACCAGAACAGCTTGTCCACTTCACGATCTGTTTGACCTTGGAAGTACTTGGCCGCATCGGCAGCGCTCGCCGCCAAGTCCATATACGCATCTGCCGAACTCCACAGCCGATCCAGAGGTGCATACCGTGGATCTCCGAACTTCCTCCATAGCATGAAGGGCTTCCCAGCCATAATATCCCCGGCTTCCCGCGGCTCCTCCTTCTTCGCTCTCATAGCAGAGCGGGTGTCTTTGTCCGCCGTCGTGGCCTTCTCAAGTTTCGTTGCCTTCGCTCGGTTCTCGTTTTCAAGGAGCCGGCAACGGTCGGTAGTGCCTTTTAATTCTATGGCCATCTTGGACATCTTCTCTTTGCTCTCGCAATGTGCGGCCTTCTCGGCTTTCAACTCTTTGGCCGCCTTCAAAGCACCCGCATTACTAATCCTTGCTTGTTCTTTGGCTCAGGCAAGTTCTGCCCGCAAGGTTTCCACGGTGGCAGCTCCATCTACAGTCACAACATATTGAAGATACTGGCATCATGCTGCTCTTACTATGTGGCATTCACCAGAAAATAACACTTACCCTGTGCCTCGTCAAGCCTCTTGTTAACAAGCTCGATGTCGGCGTCCACCGCATCCAGTTGCCGTTTTAATTCGGCAAACTCACTAGTCCGGCTAGCCACCGGAGTTTCCACCGCCTGCACATAAAGGCAGCCTGGTTACTGCCTTGGACTATGATCCTCTGTTCGCCGTCGTTCTCGTCGACAACCAGAGTCTCAGGGGCTACTATCTACACAGGGCACACCTAACATGTGCGGTACTATCACATATTATCTCACGTACCTCAAAGCCTGTCAGTAGACTCATAAAGGCTTCATGTAATCCGCTTTTGGCGGACGAAATCCTTTCCA
Source organism: Triticum urartu (assembly GCF_056163025.1). NCBI lineage: Eukaryota > Viridiplantae > Streptophyta > Magnoliopsida > Poales > Poaceae > Triticum > Triticum urartu. Next base: position 117,653,835 of record NC_141875.1, on the reverse strand, counting down.
TCACCGTACCCATCAGCGTATGGTGTTCTTTTGAGATGGCCGCTCGGCCCAACAGGTCCCTCAGAACGTCCGACCGCATACCAGACGGTGCCGGACTCTTTTGTTCGCTCTCCTCGAGAGCCAGACACTGGGGACTTCGGGGGTCTATGGGATTATCTTCTGGCCTCACCGGATCCGGAGAGGCCCTCCGTGACGACACTTCGGGGCCGCCCGCTTCTTGAGCGGAGGAGTCCAGGGGAGGCGTTTCGCTCTCCATCATCTCCGGAAGCAGATCCCCCGAAGACGAGCTCAGCTAAGAAGGGCTAAGACCCGAACTGCAAGATATATGCGGCGGTTATTTTCTCAGAAGAAAGATAGTATACCTTCACTATTAAAGTATTTTTTGGATCACTTACGACTCGTTGGAGGGCTGATCCCCCCACGGACTTTGTGCGGCAAAAGCACCCCCCGAGGCAGGACCCTCTGTGGGAGACTTCTTCTCCCGATTGGAGGCCTCGGCTTCTGGATCCTCGGAAGCAGTCCTTTTCCTTCCCGGTTATCCTCCTTCATGGAGGCGCTCATTCCCTCGGTTGGAACTGGCAGCGATGGGGGCCCGCGTCCGCCCGTATTATCCCCCCTGTATCTTCCTTCAAGGGCTCCGGGCAAGGTGCGAGCTCAAGCATCTTTTCCAATACCGGATTTTACAAACCCTCAGGGAGGGGGGCCAAACACCGAATCATCTTTGCCTTTGTTAGCCAGTCCTGGTCAAAGAGCGAACTCTCAGAAATAACTTCATGATGAATAAAATACATTGTGTTCGGCTAGAGGATTTCTTACTTGTTCGGCGGCGCGGTTACTACCAGGCCCACGTCCTTGGTAGTATCCGGACACTCTATTTGAGGTTCGAAGAATGACTTGTACATCTCCTCATGCGTCAGGCCGAGGAAACTTTGAATGGCACGCGGTCCTTCTGGGTTGAACTCCCACAAGCGAAGGGGCCAGCGTTTGCAAGGCTGGACTTGACGAACCAGCATAACTTGTATTACCATGACCAAATTAAAATCTCCCTCGAAGAGATCTCGAATGCGGCTTTGCAGTATAGGCACGTCCTTGGCTGGACCCCAGCTCAGACCTCTGCTAATCCATGACATTAGTTGTGGTGGGGGGGGGGTGAGCGGAAAGCGGGGGCAGCCGCCCACTTGGCACTTCTGGGAGCCGTGATGTAAAACCACTCCCGTTGCCATAATTCGGACACCTCTGGAAAGGAACCTTTCGGCCATGGAGCTCCTGCCATCTTGCCTATTGATGCACCTCCGCACGCTGCATGTTGCCCCTCGATCATCTTTGGCTTCACTTCAAACGTCTTGAGCCACAGGCCGAAGTGAGGGGTAATGCGGAGGAAGGCCTCACACACGACAATAAATGTCGAAATGTGGAGAAAGGAGTCCGGAGCTAGATCGTGGAAGTCTAGCCCGTAATAGAACATCAAACCCCTGACGAAGGGATCCAGAGTGAGGCCTAGGCCTCGGAGGAAGTGGGAGACGAACACAACGTTCTCGTTGGGTTCGGGAGTAGGGACGACCTGCCCTCGAGCAGGCAGCCGATGCGAAACCTCGGCAGTCAGGTATCTGGCTTCCCTCAACTTCTTGATGTCCTGTTCCGTAACGGAGGAGGGCATCCATCGGCCTTGAAGGCTGGATCTGGACATGATTTAAGATCCGGAGCACCTAACCTGGGCTTTGGGTGTTAGAACTCGAGGCGGGGGAAGGGTTCGATTGAGCACGAGAGGGAAAAAGCGAAAACCTTGTCGCTTTATAAAGAGGGTGAATATCAACCGTCCTCTCCGTAGCCGTTTAGGACTTGCCTATAATCTAGTAGTCCTAGACACGGTTGGGTTACCCACGACCGCATTAATGAGAATCCCATAATCGGGGGAACACGATCTCTGCTTTGACAAGACGTGTCAAGAAACCGACTCGCGTTATGTGTGGAGCTAGTTGAAGAAAAACGGTTCGAATAATCACCGGGCCATGACATAACGTCATGCTGCCAAAACAAGCCAGTAAATTAGATCTGCGAAAATATTATTCTCTCTACGGTGGAATGTGGAACTTATTTTGCAGGGTCGGACACTATCCTCATATTCAAATTCTTCTGTGATGTATTCGGAGAAGGAACCCTCCTTGCAATGCCGAAGACAATACTGCGCGCCGGACTCATCATCATTGAAGCCTAGTTCAGGGGCTACTGAGGGAGTCCTGGATTAGGGGGTCTCCGGACAGCCGGACCATATCCTTTGGCTGGACTGTTAGACTATGAAGATACAAGATTGAAGACTTCGTCTCGTGTCTGGATGGGACTCTACTTGGCGTGGAAGGCAAGCTAGGCAATACGGATATGGATATCTCCTCCTCTGTAACCGACCTTGTGTAACCCTAACCCACTCCGGTGTCTATATAAACCAAAGGGTTTTAGTCCGTAGGACAACAACCATAACATACAATCATACCATAGGCTAGCTTCTAGGGTTTAGTCTCTCCGATCTCGTGGTAGATCTACTCTTGTACTACCCATATCATCAATATCAATCAAGCAGGACGTAGGATTTTACCTCCATCAAGAGGGCCCGAACCTAGGTAAAACAACATGTCCCCTGCCTCTTGTTACCATCCGGCCTAGACGCATAGTTCGGGACCCCCTACCCGAGATCCGCCGGTTTTGAAACCGACAGGTAATGTTAACAATAATAGTTCATGCTAACTTGCATCCAATTGGATATATGTATCAGGATCTTTCCAACACAATGTGCTTGCCAAAGGATAAAATGTAAAAAGGAAAGGTGAAGATCACCATGACTCTTGCATAAAGTATAAGACAAGGATAAAAAATAGGCCCTTCGCGGAGGGAAGCAGAGGTTCTGTGGGGACCCCGACTCATAAGTCGAGATCACCGCATGCACATGTACAATGATCCCAGAGATCAATGCTCACTGAACACACAGAAGCTGAATAACAAGAGTCTTACATCCATACATATCGTTTTACACAAGTAGGACCTTTATGGTCAAGTCTTGAGTGTATCATCGCAGCGGAACTCTTCAATAACAACTTGGACCCATGCCATCTGCTTTAACCCTATAGGCATTCTGACTGGGAAGCGTCCTAGCTCGCATGTTCGTCACCAAGGTACTCTTCATTATATCTTGTTCTTTCATGCCTGGCCAATAAAATAACTAGTGGCAAGCCAATGAGTACTTTGAATGTACTTGCAAGCAACCCATCTTTTGGCTCAAGATACAACAATGCATGACATAGGTAAATTTTTGCAGAAAGCTAATTTTGTTGTGTTATGACATGTTCAATAACTGGTAAATCATGCATCAGGAGAATTCAAGTAACCATGAGGACAGGTTACAGATACCAACATAAATAGAGTGGGCATCAACCCAACTCAATCATGTCAAGTCCTTTGACTTGACCCGAGTAGTTCTTCCCACTTATCCACACACATACACTGGTTTGTAAACATGTGGACGTAGCCCAAGAGCGGTTACCCAACTGTCCTTGACCGTGGACACGGCTATTCGAATAGTTTTACACTCTGCAGAGGTTGCACACTTTACCCACAAGATCCGGGGAACTTCCATGTCATCCACGACCCACGGTACCTCAAGTACCCGGGGTAAGCACCCGATCACTATCTTTCCCTAGATGACACTAACATGGAGTCCACTCGATTCGTAGTAACCCCCGTGCCCAGCATTTCACAACTTAAAAATTGTGGAGCCTTGCTCCCATATTCATCACATACCACTGGCACGGGGTACCAACGGTGTGTTCGGTGCCCCATAAAAATGTTCTTGGCCGCCCTACCTGGCACGACCCCGTCCCGAGAGAGCGCACCAACAACTCTCCCATCACTAGTAATGCGGGCTCCAAGCTAGTATCAACCTAGGTAATCAATAATGCCCTTTCCCATACAAGGGTAGAGTGGTTGCGCATGTAAGGTTGGAATAACGGTCGCAACTTAAACCAATCCGTTTTCAAAAACAACACACACACTTGCCTCGATACACCACTTCGTCATCAAGTGGTTACCCAAATCATCATCTCCCCCGGGGTATAAGTGGCACCCGATGGGGGTTTTCGAAAAGTCTTTTGAAAATACTTTGTCTCCATCACCATGCATATTCCCATCCCTTTTGCGTAGCAACTACTTTAGCATCCTATCTACTCCCACCGGCATAACCCTCATAAGGAGGTAGGGTCATGCACAATGCAAGTATCAACGAGGAAGTAACAGAGGCATCCCATCAAAGTGGTTACCTCCTCATCATGATTCCGTTGCAACAACAATATGGTGCTATATGACATGCATAAAAAGGGTTTCATAGACATGGTCAAAGGGCTGCTTGCCTGTTTTAACAAAGTCTTCGAGGTCTTCAAATATCTCTGGTCCAACTCCGAGCATTTCGTCTACTTCGTCAACTATCGTCGAAAGCAACCACAATAAGCAACACAACAAGGTAGATAATAAAAGTGCTCTAAAAATGTGACTTGGACTTTTCTAGGATACCTCTGGTCATATGAGGAATGACCAAAGTGATTTCAATGGAATTGGATAAGTGAATATTTCTAAACGTTTTGATATGATGAAATCAAGGGGTTTATGGATTTGAAAGAAGTGTACAGAAACATATTTTTGAAAAATGAGAAAAGGCACCCATTTAACAAATCATGATTTTAGAATCATCTGGGAGTTGGTTTCAATGGATTTGGAGTTCAAATGAATTTCCTATGAATTTGCAAAGTTGACAAATATGAAGAAATGGCTCATTATTTTATGTGGGATAGAAAGTATTAATAAAAATGTTCATAAGCTAAGTTATGAACTTAGAAGCATCTAGGAATTTGAATCATGGCATTTGGATCAAATTTGAGCCCTCTGTGATTTTCTAAACTTTATGACAGAAATGGAAAAAAAATGAGATTTGATAATTATTTGTGAAATAGATACTTGTGTAAAAATCTGAGAATAGCACCATGAGATAGGGCATGATTTTAGAAACTACTAGAAATTTGAATCATCAAATTTGGAGGTAATATGAATATTTGGGATATTTTACAAGTTTCTGGAAAAAGAAAAAGACAAAGGAAGTGGGGGTTATACCAATACCACGCACTGGGCGCAGCATAGAACCGCAGCGCACTGGGCCGGCCCAGCTGCACGGCCACGCGGCTAAGGAGGGCCACGCCGATGGCGTATTAGGGGAGTACGTTTCCCTGTCGGGAAGGCGGTTCCCGCGGATCCCGCCTCCACTTAACCCGAGTGGGTCCGGTTGGACACGTCGGCAGAGGCTGACCGGTGGGGTCGCCGGTCCACCGGCCGGCCTTCTTCTTCCTCGCGTGGCCTCCCGTGCCGCAGGAATAGAGGGGGCGAGTCCGAGCTCGTCCCCGGCGACCAGGGGCGCTGCTGCGGGTGGCCGGCGCACCGGCGAGCTCGGGGGACTACGCCGCGCCCGCTCCCCCTGTCAGCACATCCAACGAAGGACAAAGGCGAGTGGGGCCACGGCCACGACGGACGGTGCTCGGGCGAGACTCGGGCAGGGCAGGGCAAGCACGGGGAGGAGGGCCTGGTGCGCGGGGGAGGATCCTTGGTGCCCTGGGTGTCCTGTTGAGCGTTCAGTGGGAGCGGGGAAGCAATGTGGGCCTGGGTTGGTCCGAGGGCACGTCGGTGGTGACCCGGCCTTGGAGGGGGCAGGAGAGCACTTAGGGGAGAGAGGGGGTGTCCGAGAGGTGCACGGGAGAGAGGAGGTTCGAACCCAGGCGAGAGAGAGGGTCGGGGTGGCTTAAAATGGGTGAGGCCGCGGTGCACCATGGGCAGCGTCCATGGACGTGCTCGGGTGAGCTCGTGGAGGGATAAGGAGGGCGAGGGAGGAAGGGCCCGACATGTTGCGTGTCGTGGACGCCGAGGCGGCCTCAGGGGACACGATTCCGGCGCCCAAGGTCGACGGGAGGCCTTGGAATGGGCGTGCTACAATGCCGGAAAGCAGTGTAGCATGCTCCAGAGCGCGAGCTCTGCACGCCATGGCATTGTTTATGTGTGAGGGGCGTGTCCACTAGTGTCTGGGGCTTTGTGGGGTGAGTAAACAAAGGGGAGGTGGCCTTGGATGCCCTGGTGAACCACTAGGAGAGGAGTGGGGTTGAGAGAGAGAGATGGAAATGGGCTGTCCAGAGGGGTAAATGAGGTGGTTTCACCCCTCAATCATTGACCTGAGATGTAACCATAGTTACTGGAAGTAGAAGAGGGCCATGAGCAGCTGTGGTACAAAGTTGAGCCCATGGAGATTAGTGGAAGAAGTCAAAAATGGAATTTTGGTAAAGTGGCAGAAGGTGTTTGATGCTTGTTTGGGTAAGCAAATGAACTCCATTTGGAATGAGACTCCACAGGGTGAAATGACACATATAATTAGGGCCTTCCACCAATTTGGGGCTTATTTGGGCAAAGTTGCCAATGCAACTTTTGTAAACCCTAGAAATTAGCAGAAATGGACTTGTGTAGATCTAGTTGAGGAAATCACTTCTCATTGATGCACCACTTGGTGTAGTGGCCTCATTTGGTCATGTGAACATGCTCACAAAAGTTGGGGTCAAGGAGAGAAAGTTGGTAGTACAAACTTGTTCAGATTTGATTCTGGTCAGAGAGGGTTTTGGGGCACTTTGAGCAAGATAACATTCTCTCCAACTTGTGCCATTTGGTCTAGGGCAGATTATTACACCATTTGAGCATGTGCACCAAGTTTGAGAGCATTTGGACATGTTTGACAGTGCAAAAATGTTCAAACTTGAAAAAGGACAGAAGTGGTTTTGAGAGGGTTTCATGGGGTTATACTATTCTCCATGACATGGTACTTGGCAATATCATCAGAAATGACATATGTGACATGTTAGAATTTTCTTGGATTTTTATAAAAATATTTCCTGTAGAAATATTTCAAATCCTTGAAATGAGCAGAAATGGTTTTGGGAGGTTTTGTCCAATATTTTGATCATTACCATATGTTGAAACTCATATATATGGAAAATATATGTCCATTGAGTCTCCCTAATTTTTCTCAATTATTTGTAAAGCTTAAAAATAATTTTAACCTATTAAAGACCATTTGTGGACTTAAGAAAAATCCTTTAAATAAAATAGGAAAATAACTTCTAAAATTATATTTTTGTGGTTTCTGGGTATCCTATATCTAATAGGAGTTAAACATATTTTTGGAAAGATTTTTACTACCCTTAATTAAGTATTTGCAGTGCAAACCTCAATTCAGGGGGTTTTGAAAAACTAATTTTTGAAAATACTATTTGGCCAAATTATTTTTGTAAGAAATTATTTTTATGACCTATACACATGGCATGATCATTGGTTCAAGAGTTTGGAGCAAGGAGATGAAGTATAGGAGTTGGAGGATTTATTTGATTTTTAGAGCACTTGCAAACAACAGACAAAAATCCAAATCAAGGCAAGGTCCAAAACACTCAAAAGTTTTTGTCAAACCACATTTTATCATGATTGTTAGTGTAAGTGTAGTGGCCTGAAAATCAGGGTGTGACAGGTTGTCATGTGCTTTTGTGGTTGGATGCACGAAATCTTAATGCAAAAGAACGTCACTTTATATTGCCACTTGTGATATGGACCTTTATTATGTAGTCCATCGCTTTTATTTCTTCCACATCACAAGATCGTATAAAGCTTATTTTCTCCACACTAATTAATCATACATATTTAGAGAGAAATTTTTATTGCTTGCAACAATGACAACTTACTTGAAGGATCTTACTCAATCCATAGGTAGATATGGTGGACTCTCATGGCAAAACTGGGTTTAAGGATATTTGGAAGCACAAGTAGTATATCTACTTGGTGCAAGGAATTTGGCTAGCATGAGGGGGAAAGGCAAGCTCATCATGTTGGATGATCCAAGACAATATAATTTATTTTGGATGTAAGAAAACATAACCCATTACGTTGTCTTCCTTGTCCAACATCAACTCTTTAGCATGTCATATTTTAATGAGTTCTCACAATCATAAAAGATGTCCAAGATAGTATGTTTATATGTGAAAACCTCTATTTCTTTATTACTTCCTATTAATTGCAAAGATGACCAAAACTATGTTTGTCAACTCTCAACAACTTTTATTCATCATACTCTTTATATGTGAAGTCATTACTCTCCATAAGAACCATATGATCTCTTTATTTCTTTTTATTCTTTCTCTTCTCTTTTATTTTTATTCCCTCCAGATCATGGCAAGATAATCAGGCCCTTGACTCATAACTAATCTTTACTATATATAGCTCACGGACTCGATTACATAGAAGGATCATAAAGCAAAACTCAAAACTAGATCATACTAAAACTTTATTCTACTAGATCAAGATATTACCAAAAGGATCGAACTAAGAAAAACGGTAAAGATAAAAGTATGATGGTGATACGATACTGGGGCACTCCCCCAAGCTTGGCAGTTGCCAAGGGGAGTGCCCATACCCATGTGTTATATCTCTTTCCTCGGGGGTGGTGATGGTGGAGTTGTTGATGATGTAGGCTTGTCGTCCATCTTCCAAGGCATAGGCTCACCATCGTAAAAGGATGATCGAGTCTCTGGGATCCTCAAATCTGCAACCAAACTCATCCTCTTGAATCTATATTCATACTCACAGTTTTGGTTTTGCAGGTCATAGATCTGGGCTTGGAGGCGCTCAATTTTCTCGTGAAGCTTGAAGATGGCCTCCCCAATGTTCTTGGCATCCAGCTTGTGGTTGTTGGTGAACTCCGTGATCATTATATGATTGGCGTCGAGTCCACGTTCCACCATCTCCTAGCACTTGAAAACTTGTTGCTCCATTTCCTCGAGCCTTGTCTCCATGCTTCCGGTCCTCCTTGGTCCCTCAACATCGCGGATGTGCAGCAACCCCTCACGCATCTCAATGGTTTGAGGATGTTGCAGCACTTTCGCGAGGTAGGGGTTGATGACCTTCTTGAAGAACTTGTCCTTGGGGGCACTTGGAGACGTCATGGTGATCTATATCTATCAGAAAATGGCTCGAAACAAAAACAGAGGATATTTGCTTGGTACGGTGGTCAAAACCTTCGGGAGATTATATAATGAATTTTTACCGACCAAAAGAAGTATCGTGCAAGAAAACGGAGTTCGGAGGGCACACGAGGTGCCCACGAGGCAAGGGGCGCGCCCTCCACCCTCATGGACGCCTCGTGTCCTTCCCGGACTACTTCTTATTTTCCTATTTTCTTAAATATTCCAAAACGGAGAAAAATGCTATTAGAACTGTTTTGGAGTCGGTTTACTTACCGTACCTCATACCTCTTCCTTTTCGGAGTTTGAAACGTTCTAGAAAGTGTCCGTTATGTATTCCTCCGGGTTTACGATTTCAATAACATTAGTTTCAACATTTATGGGATTACCTGAGATATAATGTTTGATTCTTTGACCGTTCACCACCCTTGGATTTGTGCCTTCAATGTTGTTGATTTTTATGGCACCAGAATGATAGACCTCCTCGATGACGTGGGGACCTTCCCATTTAGAGAGGAGTTTTCCTGTAAAAAATCTTAAACGAGAGTTGTATAACAATACATAATCACCTATATTAAACTCACGTTTTTGTATCCTTTTGTCATGCCATCTTTTAACTTTTTATTTAAAAAAATTGGCATTCTCATAGGCCTGGGTTCTCCATTCATCAAGTGAGCTAATGTCAAAAAGCCTCTTCTCACTGGCAAGTTTGAAATCATGATCGAGCTCTTTAATGGCCCAATATGCCTTATGTTCTAGTTTAAGAGGTAAGTGACATGCTTTTCCATAGACCATTTTATATGGAGACATACCCATAGGATTTTTGTATGCAGTTCTATATGCCCATAATGCATCATCAAGTTTCTTGGACCAATTCTTTCTAGATCTATTAACAGTCTTTTGCAAAAATTAATTTAAGCTATCTATTACTCAATTCTACTTGACCATTAGACTGTGGATGATATGGAGATGCAACTCTATGATTAACATCATACTTAGCAAGCATTTTACTAAAAGCACCATGAATAAAATGTGAACCACCATCAGTCATTAAGTATCTAGGGACTCCAAACCTCAGAAAAATAACTTCTTTAAGCATCTTAATAGAGGTGTTATGATCAGCACTACTAGTTGGAATAGCTTCTACCCACTTTAGTAACATAATCAACAGCAACTAAAATATGTGTATACCCATGAGAGGAAGGAAACGGTCCCATATAATCAAAGCCCCAAACATCAAATGGTTCAGTAACAAGTGAATAATTCATAGGCATTTCTTGACGTCTACTAATATTACCAATTCTTTGACATTCATCACAAGACAAGACAAACTTATGGGCATCCTTGAAGAGAGTATGCCAATAAAAACCCGATTGTAATACCTTATGTGCAGTTCTATCTCCAGCGTGGTGTGTAGTGTCCTCCATAAGCCTCGGAATGACACTTGCGCAGGATCTGTTCCTGTTCATGCTCAGGTACACAACATCTAATAACACCATCTACTCCTTCTTTATAAAGGTGTGGGTCATCCCAGAAGTAATGTCTTAAATCATAGAAAACCTTTTTCTTTTGCTGGTATGTGAAACTAGGTGGTATTAGCATAATCAGCATACCATGGAGCATTACGAGAAGCATTTATGATAGCTAATTGTTCATCAGGAAAGCTATCATCAATAGGTAGTGGGTCATCAAGAACATTCTCTAACCTAGACAAATTGTCTACAACGGGGTTCTCAGCTCCCTTTCTATCAATAATATGCAAATCAAATTCTTGTAGCAAGAGAACCCAATTAATAAGTCTAGGTTTAGCATCTTTATTTTCCATAAGATATTTAATAGCAGCATGATTAGTGTGAACAGTTACTTTAGAATCAACAATATAAGGTCTGAACTCATCACAAGCAAATACAACTGCTAAAAATTCCTTTTCAGTAGTAGCATAATTTCTCTGGGCACTGTCTAGAGATTTACTAGCATATTGAATAACATTTAATTTCTTATCAACTCTTTGTCCTAGAATAGCACCTACAGCATAATAACTAGCATCACACATAATTTCAAAGGGTAAATTCCAATCAGGTGGCTGAACAATAGGTGCAGAAATCAAGGCTTTCTTAAGTATTTCAAATGCTTCTACACAATCATCATCAAAGACAAAGGGAACATCTTTTTGTAAGAGATTAGTTAGAGGCCTGGAAATTTTTGAGAAGTCTTTAATGAACCTCCTACAAAAACCGGCATGACCAAGGAAACTTCTTATACCTTTAATGTCCTTAGGACACGGCATCTTTTCAATAGCATCAACTTTAGCTTTATCATCTTCAATACCTCTTTCAAAAAATTTATGCCCCAAGACAATACCTTCATTAACCATAAAGTGGCACTTCTCCCAATTCAAGACAAGATTAGTTTCTTCACATCTCTGCAAAACTCGATCAAGGTTCCATGTACGGAGAAATTATCCATGAAAACCTCAAAAATCTTTTCACAAAAGTCAGAGAATATAGCAGTCATACATCTTTGAAAGGTAGCAGGTGCATTGCATAAACCAAAAGGCATACGTCTATAAGCAAAAGTACTGAAAGGGCAAGTAAAAGTGGTCTTTGCTTGATCATCAGCTAACACAGGTATTTGAGAGAAACCAGAGTAACCATCTAGAAAGCAAAAATATGTATGTTTGGATAATCTTTCTAGCATTTGATCAATAAAAGTTAAGGGGTAATGATCTTTTTTAGTAGCCTTGTTTAATTTGCGGAAATCAATTACCATCCTACAACCTGTAAAAATATGTATGTTTGGATAATCTTTCTAGAATTTGATCAATAAAAGGTAATGGGTAATGATCCTTTTTAGTAGCTTTATTTAATTTGCGGAAATCAATTACCATTCTATAACCTGTAACAATTCTTTGTGGGATCAATTCATCTTTATCATTAGGAACAACAGTAATACCTCCCTTATTAGGGACACAATGGACAGGACTTACCCACTGACTATCAGCAACATGATAAATTATACCTGCCCCCAGAAGCTTTAATATTTATTTTCTTACCACTTCTTTCATCTTAGGATTTAACTGTCATTGGTGATCAACAACCGGTTTAGCATCTTTCTCCAATTTAATTTTGTGTTGGCATAGAGTGGGGCTAATGCCCTTAAGATCATCAAGAGTATATCCAATAGCAGCATGGTGCTTCTTCAGAGTTTTCAATAATTTCTCTTCTTCCTGCTCCGAAAGGTTAGCACTAATAATAGCAAGATATATCTTCTTTTCATCAAGATAAGCATATTTAAGAGTATCAGGTAATGGTTTAAGCTCAAACACGGGATCACCCTTGGGTGGAGGAGGATCCCCTAGGATTTCAACAGGCAAGTTGTGTTTCAAAATAGGTCCCTGTTTAAAGAATACTTCATCTATTTCCCTCCTTTCATTCATAAACATATCATTTTCATGGTCGAGCAAATATTGTTCTAAAGGATCATTAGGAGGCACGACAATAGAAGCAAAACCAATAATTTCATCTTTACTAGGCAATTCTTTATCATGGGGTTGTCTATGAAAGTTAGCAAAATTAAACTCATGAGTCATATCCCCCAAACCAATAGTAACAACATCCTTTTTGTAATCTATCCTAGCATTAACAGTATTCAAGAAGGGTCTACCAAATATAATGGGACAAAAGTTATCTTGTGCGGAACCAAGAACAAGAAAATCAGCAGGATATTTAACTTTCCCACACAAGACTTCAACATATCTAACAATCCCAACTCATGAAATAGTGTCTTTATTGGCAAGCTTAATTGTAACATCAATTTCCTCTATCTCAGCAGGTGCAATATCATGCATAATTTCTTTGTATAAGGAATGAGGTATTGCACTTTCACTAGCACCCATATCACATAAGCCATGATAGCAATGATCTCCTATTTTAATGGAAATAACAGGCATGCCTACAATAGGTCTATGTTTATTTTTTGTGTCAGGTCTAGCAATTCTAGCAGCTTCATCACATAAGTAAATAACATGCCCATCGATATTATCAGCCAAGAGATCTTTAACCATAGCTATACTAGGTTCAACTTTAATTTCCTCAGGGGGTGTAGGTGTTCTAGTATTACTCTTACGAACCACAGTTGAAGCTTTAGCATGATCCTTTATTCTAACAGGGAAAGGTGGTTTCTCAATATAAGCAGTAGGAACAACAGGATCAACATAATAAGTGAAGGTCTTTTCTTCAACTTTAATAGGTGCAACCACTTTTACTTAAATGGGAGGATTATATTTAAACCACTTCTCCTTAGGGAGATCAACATGAGTAGCAAAGGATTCACAGAAAGAAGCTACTATCTCAGAGTCAAGTCCATATTTAGTGCTAAATTTAGGGAAAACATCGGTATCCATAAAAGATTTAACACAATCAAACTTAGGTGTTATACCTAACTCCTTACCTTCGTCGAGATTCCAATCTTCAGAGTTTCGTTTAATTCTTTCCAATAAATCCCGTTTGAATTCATTACTCTTCATCATAAAAGAACCAGTACAAGAAGTATCGAGCATGGAGCGGTTATTGAGAGAAAGCCGAACATAAAATTTTTGAATAATAATTTCTCTTGAGAGCTCATGATTGGGGCATGAATATTGCATTGACTAAGCCTCCCCCAAGCTTGAGTGATACTTTCTCCTTTGCGAGGCCGAAAATTATATATATAATTATGATCACGATGAACCAGATGCATAGGATAAAACTTCTGATGAAATTCCAATTTCAATCAGTTGTAGTACCATGATCCCATATCATCACATAGCCTAAACCATGTCAATGCCTTTCCCTTCAAAGATAAAGGGAAGACCTTCTTCTTGATAACATCCTCGGGCATACCTGCAAGCTTAAATAATCCACAAACTTCATCCACATAGATTAGGTGCAAATCGAGATGTAATGTTCCATCACCTGTGAAAGGATTAGCTAGCATTTTCTCTATTATACCCAAAGGAATTTCAAAGTAAACATTTTCAGTAGGTTCGGTAGGTTGAGTAGCAACTCTTTTCTCTACTAGTCGGGGTGAAGATGCCCCTAACAAGCCCCTCAAAGGATTATGTTCCATAGTAACAAGTGATAGTAAATTTCAGCACACTTTATAAAATTTTCCTTACCAAATTGCACCTACCAAAGGCGCTTCACTCCCCGGCAACGGCGCCAGAAAAGAGTCTTGATGACCCACAAGTATAGGGGATCTATCGTAGTCCTCTTGATAAGTAAGAGTGTCGAACCCAACGAGGAGCAGAAGGAAATGACAAGCGGTTTTCAGTATGGTATTCTCTGCAAGCACTCAAATTATCGGTAACAGATAGTTTTGTGATAAGGTAATTTGTAACGGGTAACAAGTAATAAAAGTAAATAAGGTGCAGCAAGATGGCCCAATCCTTTTTGTAGCAAAAGAACAAGCCTGTACAAACTCTTATATAAAGGAAAACACTCCCGAGGACACATGTGAATTATCGTCAAGCTAGTTTTCATCATGCTCATATGATTCGCGTTCGGTACTTTGATAATTTGATATGTGGGTGGACCGGTGCTTGGGTACTGCCCTTCCTTGGACAAGCATCCCACTTATGCTTAACCACTATTCCAAGCATCCACAACTACAAAAGAAGTATTAAGGTAAACCTAACCATAGCATGAAACATATGGATCCAAATCAGCCCCTTACGAAGCAACGCATAAACTATGGTTTAAGCTTCTGTCACTCTAGCAACCCATCATCTACTTATTACTTCCCAATTCCTTCCCCTAGGCCCAAACAATGGTGAAGTGTCATGTAGTCGATGTTCACATGACACCACTAGAGGAAAGACAACATACATCTTATCAAAATATCGAACGAACACGAAATTCACATGACTACTTATAGCAAGACTTCTCCCATGTCCTCAGGAACAAACGTAACTACTCACAAATCATTTTCATGTCCATAATCAGAGGGGTATTAATATGCATAAGGGATCTGAACATATGATCTTCCACCAAGTAAACCAACTAGCATCAACTACAACAAGTAATCAACACCACTAGCAACCCACAGGCACCAATCTAAGGTTTTGGGACAAAGATTGGATACAAGAGATGAACTAGGGTTTGAGATGAGATGGTGATGATGAAGAAGTTGATGGAGATTGACCCCCTCCCGATGAGAGGATTGATGGTGATGATTTCCCCCTCCCGGAGGGATGTTTCCCCGGCAGAACAGCTCCACCGGAGCCCTAGATTGGTTCCGCCAAGGTTCCACCTCGTGGCGGCGGAGTTTCGTCCCGTGAGCTTGCTTATGATTTTTTCTCAGACGAAAGACTTCATATAGTAGAATATGGGCACCAGAGGCCTGCCAGGGGGCCCACGAGGCATGGGGAACGCCCGGGGGGGTAGGGCGCGCCCCCACCCTCGTGGATGGTGGGTGGCCCCCCTCTGGTGCTTTCTTCACCCAATATTTTTTATATATTCCAAAATGTGCCTCCGTGAAGTTTCAGGACTTTTGGAGTTGTGCAGAATAGGTCTCTAATATTTGCTCCTTTTCTAGCCCAGAATTCCAACTGCCGGCATTCTCCCTCTTCATGTAAACCTTGTAAAATAAGAGAGAAAAGGCATAAGTATTGTGACATAATGTGTAGTAGCAGCCCATAAAGCAATAAATATCGATATAAAAGCATTATGCAAAATGGACGTATCACGACAGTACGTCGTGCCGAGACACCACGTGATGATCGGGTGTGATAAGCTCTACGTTCACATACAACGGGTGCAAGCCAGTTTTGCACACGCATAATACTCGGGTTAAACTTGACGGTCCTAGCATATAGTTGGAGAGATGACCATGTGATGACATGGTGATAGAGATCAAGATGATGGAGATCATGGTGTCATGCCGGTGACGATGGAGATCATGACAGTACTTTGGAGATGGAGATCAAAGGTACAAGATGATGATGGCCATATCATGTCACATATTTTGATTGCATATGATGTTTATCTTTTATGCATCTTATATTGCTTAGTACGACGGTAGCATTATAAGATGATCCCTCACTAAATTTCAAGGTATAAGTGTTCTCCCTGAGTATGCACTGTTGCGGCAGTTCGTCGTGCCGAGACACCAAGTGATGATCAGGTGTGATAAGCTCTACGTTCACATACAACAGGTGCAAGACAGTTTTGCACACGTGAAATACTCGGGTTAAACTTGACGAGCCTAGCATATGCAGATATGGCCTCGGAACACTGAAACCGAAAGGTCGAGCGTGAATCATATAGTAGATATGATCAACATAGTGATGTTCACCATTGAAAACTACTCCATCTCATGTGATGATCAGACATGGTTTTGTTGATATGGATCACGTGATCACTTAGATGATTAGAGGGATGTCTATCTAAGTGGGAGTTCTTAAGTAATATGATTAATTGAACTTAAATTTATCATGAAGTTAGTCCTGATGGTATTTGCATATCTATGTTGTAGATCAATTGCTCGCGTATAGCTTCCCTGTTTTCAATTTTTGATATGTTCCTAGAGAAAAACTATGTTGAAAGATGATAGTAGCAATGATGCGGACTAGGTCCGTGATCTGAGGATTATCCTCATTGCTGCACAGAAGAATTATGTCCTTGATGCACCGCTAGGTGACGGACCTATTGCAGGAGCAGATGCAGACATTATGAACGTTTGGCAAAGCTCGGTATGATGACTACTTGATAGTTTAGTGCGCCATAATTTACGGCTTAGAACCGGGACTTCAAAGACGTTTTGAACGCCAAAAAACATATAAGATGTTTCAAGAGCTGAAATTGGTATTTCAGACTCATGCCCGAGTCGAGAGGTATGAGACCTCTGACAAGTACTTTGCCTACAAAATGGAGGAGAATAGCTCAACCAGTGAGCATGTGCTCAAAATGTCTGAGTACTACAATCGCTTGAATCAACTAGGAGTTAATCTTCCAGATAAGATAGTGATTGACAGAGTTCTCTAGTCACTATCGCCAAGTTACTGGAACTTCGTGATGAACTATAATATCTAAGGGATGAAAAAAATGATTCCTGAGCTCTTCGCGATGCTGAAATCGGCAAAGGTAGAAATCAAGAAAAGCATCAAGTGTTGATGGTTGACAAGACCACTAGTTTCAAGTAAAAGGGCAAGGGAAAGAAAGGGAACTTCAAGAAGAATGGAAAGCAAGTTGCACTCCCATGAAGAAGCCCAAAGATAGACCCAAGCTTGAAACTGAGTACTTCTACTGCAAAGGAAATGGTCACTGGAAGTGGAACTGCCTTAGATACTTGGCGGATAAGAAGGATGGCAAAGTGAACAAAGGTATATTTGATATACATGTTATTGATGTGTACTTTACTAGTGTTTATAGCAACCCATCAGTGTTTAATACTGGTTCAGTTGCTAAGAGTAGTAACTTGAAACGGGACTTGCAAAATAAACAGAGACTTGTTAAGGCCGAGGTGATGATGAGAGTTGGAAGTGATTCCAAGGTTGATAAGATCACCATCGCACACTCCCTTTACCTTCGGGATTAGTGTTGAACCTAAAATAAATGTTATTTGGTGTTTGCGTTGAGCATAAATATGATTAGATCATGTTTATTGCAATACGGTTATTCATTTAAGTCAAAGAATAATGGTTGTTCTATTTACATGAATAAAACCTTCTATGGTCATACACTCAAAATAAATGGTTTATTGAATCTCAATTGTAGTGATACACATATTCATAATATTGATGCCAAAATATGCAAACTTGATAATGATAGTGCAACATATTTGTGGCACTGTCGTTTAGGTAATATTGGTGTAAAGCGCATGAAGAAACTCCATGCTGATGGGCTTTTGGAATCACTTGATTATGAATCCATTGATGCTTGCGAATCATGCCTCGTGGGCAAGATGACTAAGACTCCGTTCTCCGGAACAATGGAGCGAGCAACTGCATTGGAAATAATACATACTAATGCATGCGATCCAATGAGTGTTGAGGCTCGCGGCGGGTATCATTATTTTTTGATCTTCACAGATGATTTGAGCAGATATGGGTATATCAACTTGATGAAACATAAGTGTGAAACATTTGAAAGTTCAAAGAATTTCAGAGTGAAGTGGAAAATCATCGTAACAAGAAAATAAAGTTTCTACGATCTAATCGCGGAGACAAATATTTGAGTTACGAGTTTGGCCTACATTTGAAGCAATGAGGAATAGTTTCGCAACTCATGCCACCTGGAACACCATAGCATAATGGTGTGTCCGAACGTCGTAACGTACTTTATTAGATATGGTGCGATTTATGATCTCTCCTACTGAATTACCACTATCGTTTTGGGGTTATGCATTAGAGACAGCTGCATTCACGTTAAATAGGGCACCGTCTAAAATCCGTTGAGATGACACCGTATGAACTGTGGTTTAGCAACAAACCTAAGTTGTCATTTCTTAAAGTTTGGGGTTGCGATGCTTATGTGAAAAAGTTTTAACCTGATAAGCTCAAACCCAAATCGTAGAAGTGTGTCTTCATAGGATACCCAAAAGAAATTGTTTGTTACACCTTCTATCACAGATCCGAAGGCAAGATCTTTGTTGCTAAGAGTGGATCCTTTCAAGAGAAGGAGTTTCTCTCAAAAGAAGTGAGTGGGAGGAAAGTAGAACTTGATGAGGTAATTGTACCTTCTCCCAAATTGGAAAGTAGTTCATCACAGAAATCAGTTCCAGTGATGCATGCACCAATTAGTGAGAAAGTGAATGACGAAGATCATGAAACTTCAGATCAAGTTGCTACTGAACCTCGTAGGTCAACCAGAGTACGTTCCGCACCAGAGTGGTATGGTAATCCTATTCTGGAAGCCATGTTACTAGACCATGACGAACCTACGAACTATGAGGAAGCGATGATGAGCCCAGATTTCGCAAAATGGCTTAAGGCCATGAAATCTGAGATGGGATCCATGTATGAGAATAAAGTATGGACTTTGATTGACTTACTCGATGATCTGTGAGCCATTTAGAATAAATGGATCTTCAAGAGGAAGACGGACGCTGATAGTGGTGTTACTATCTACAAAGCTCGATTTGTCGCAAAAGGTTTTCGACAAGTTCAAGGTATTGACTACGATGAGATTTTCTCACTCGTATCGATGCTTAAAAGCCTGTCTGAATCATTTTAGCAGTTGCCGCAATTTATGAAATGTGGCAAATAGGATATCAAAACTACATTCCTTAATGGATTTATTAAAAAAGAGTTGTATATGATGCAACCAGAAGGTTTTGTCAATCCTAAAGATGCTAACAAAGTGTGCAAGCTCCATGATCCATCTATTGATTGGTGCAAGCATCTCGGAGTTGGAATATACACTTTGATAAGTTGATCAAAGCATATAGTTCTATACAGACTTGCGGTGAAGCATGTATTTACATGAAAGTGAGTGACAGCACTACAACCTTTCTTACAAGTATATGTGAATGACATATTGTTGATCGGAAATGATGTAGAATTTTCTAGAAAGAATAAAGGAGTGTTTGAAAGGAATTTTTCAAAGAAAGACCTCGGTGAAGCTACTTACATATTGAGCATAAAGATCCATAAAGATAGATCAAGACGCTTGATATATTTTTGATGAGTACATACCTTGACAAGATTTTGAAGTAGTTCAAAATGGAACAGTGAAAGAAGGAGTTCTTGCCTGTGTTGCAAGGTGTGAAGTTGAGTAAAGACTCAAAACCTGACCACGGCATAAAATAGAAAGAGAATGAAAAGTCATTCCATATGCCTCAGTCATAGGTTCTATAAAGTATGCTATGCTGTGTACCAGACCTATTGTGTAATTCACCATAAGTTTGGATCCAGGAGTGGATCACTGGACAGCGGTCATAAATATCCTTAGTGGAATAAGGAAATGTTTCTCGGTTATGGAGGTGACAAAGATTTCATCGTAAAGAGTTACGTCGATACAAGCTTTGACACCGATCTGGATGACTCTAAGTCTCGATCTAGATACATATTGAAAGTGGGAGCAATTAGCTAGAGTAGTTCCGTGCAAAGCATTATAGACATAGTAAATTTGCAAAACACATATGGCCCTGAATGTGGAAGACCCGTTGACTAAATTTCTCTCACAAGCAAAACATGATCACCCTTTGGGTATTAATCACATAGCGATGTGAACTAGATTATTGACTCTAGTAAACCCTTTGGGTGTTAGTCACATGGATGTGTGAACTAATCACATAAAGATGTGAACTATTGCTGTTAAATCACATGACGATGTGAACTAGATTATTGACTCTAGTGCAAGTGGGAGACTGAAGGAAATATGCCCTAGAGGCAATAATAAAGTTGTCATTTATATTTCCTTATATCATGATAAATGTTTATTATTCATGCTAGAATTGTATTAACCGGAAACTTAGTACATGTGTGAATACATAGACAAACAAAGTGTCCCTAGTATGCCTCTAGTTGACTAGCTCGTTAATCAAAGATGGTTAAGTTTCCTAGCCAGTGACATGTGTTGTCATTTGATGAACGGGATCACATCATTAGAGAATGATGTGATGGACAAGACCCATCCGTTAGCTTAGCATAATGATCGTTCTGTTTTATTGTTATTGCTTTCTTCATGACTTATACATGTTTCTCTAACTGAGATTATGCAACTCCCGAATACCGGAGGAACACCTTGTGTGCTATCGAATGTCACAACGTAACTGGGTGATTATAAAGATGCTCTACAGGTGTCTTTGATGGTGTTTGTTGAGTTGGTATAGATTGAGATTAGGATTTTTCACTCCGTCTATCGGAGAGGTATCTCTGGGCCCTCTCGGTAATGTAGATCACTATGAGCTTTGCAAGAAATGTGACTAATGAGTTAGTTGCGGGATGATACATTACGGAACAAGTAAAGAGACTTGCCGGTAACGAGATTGAACTAGGTATGATGATACCGCAATCGAATCTCAGGCAAGTAACATACCGATGACAAAGGGAACATCATATGTTGTTGTGTGGTTTGACCGATAAAGATCTTCGTTGTCGGGGATATACCCCGCGTAGTGACCCGGCCGGAGATATGACCCGGCTGGGACTTGATGTTTCATTGGTGACCCGGCAGGCTATAAGCCGGCGGGAACAGTTAAGCAGGTTAAGCCGGCGGGAACGGTTAAGCAGGTTAAGCCGGCAGACACAGTCATGTAAGCCGGCAGACACAGTCAAGCATTGTAAGCCGGCAGACACAGTTATGTAAGCCGGACAGTTAAGCCAGATTGTTATCCTGATTGTAAGACGAATTATAAACCGGCTTACGTTAAGAAGCCCAAGACTTTAAGAAGCCCATGGTGAGAAGCGCATGGTAAGACGTCAAAATAGGTTAAGTCCTAATCCGAATTTGATTCTACATGTAACCCGCCCCTTCATCTTATATAAGGAGGGGCGGGGCACCCCAAGAGGGGAGAGCAAGAAAATAATCGTTAAGGCTAGACACAACTAGAGGAGAGCCAGATTTATGACGTCTCCCTAATGAGCATAATGAGACCTAGCCACAAATAACATGTAGGGCTATTTCCGCATGATGTTTCCCGGGGCCCGAAGTTGTCTAAATCCTTGTCTTATGTGTTGCATCTCTCGTCCCGATCAACACCTCTCAAGCTACCACATAGATGTGTTGGCCTCACGACTAAGTCCTCACACTAGGACATCTGCCGTGACAAATCCACGACAGTTGGCGCCCACTGTGGTGCTCGCGTATGGTGGTGTTGAGTTCTTGGAGGGATCTCTCAGGGATCGAGAAGTTTATAATTTTCCGGACGAAGACTAGCCGGTTTGAAAGAATCTACATCAGCTTCAAGTTCTTCAGGTCGGATTTATAATTTATGAGATTCAAACGGTTCAAGTAAAATCAGGGTTGCCATCTGTTCACTACTGTAAGTCGCCAAGAAATCAGCGGCAGGTCTGATTGCTGTTACGTCAACATCAGCGATTGTTAAAGGTCAAATCCTCAAGCTGTTAGTCAAATTTTCTCTTACATCAAGACTACGACAGAGATTCAGATGTGATTTTTTCAAAGACTCCTACAACCCGGAAATGAAGAGGGCGGCGACCCGGATTCCTCCGCGGACTGTGCCTCACCTGTCACCTCTGCCCAGAATCCGGGTTGATCGCTGCTTCGGCCCGTAGCGGCCGGTGCGCCTCTGCCGCGTCGCCCGTCTACGAGCCGCCGCCTCCTCTACGACGCTTGAGCCACCATGAGCAGTCACCTCCGCTACTGCGACCGCAGCCGTCCGTTTCTACAGTTGTCGTACCGCGCCGCTAGCTCACTACCACTGCCGGGTCCGCGTGCGCCGGCAATTGTTGGGTCTGCTCCGCTGAGCTGTCCACGCGCTGGGGATCCTCTGCCTCCAAGTCGCCACTTCAAAACGCCGGGTTTCCACTGCGGAGAGCCACCACCACTGTCGCCTCGTGGGTCGTCGTGGCCTCGTGGGCCGCCATCGCCTCGTCAAGCCGGCCGCGTCTGAGTCGCCGCAGCCACCGAGACCCGCCATGGCTTGTTCTGGTTGTCCACATCTGCCGTGATTCCGAGCCGCCGGCCTCGCCCCACTACGTCGTCTCCGTTTCTTCCAAGCCGCCCGTGAACCACTTGCCGGGTCGCCGCGTCCGCACGTCAAGCCGCCACCGCGGGCACGGCCTCGAGTCGCTATTGCGCCAAGCCGCCGGCGCTCGCTTGCCTCTGCTCTGAATCATCCCCATAGTCTGCCGTCACGGACAAGTGTTGAGTCACCGCCTCGTCAGCCCAGTCTCGTGCTGCTTTCGCAGCGCCGTCTCTTACATCACGCTGGTATAAGCCGGCCCTGCCGTGGCCGACTAGTCTCACTATGCCAACTGCTCCTCCGCGCCGGGTCTCGCCGTGGCTCCGTTTCCTAAGCCGTCGTTTGAGCAAACCACTAAGCCGCCCGGCGCGGACCTTGCTCCTGCAGCGCCAAGCTACCCCTGCCGATCTCCCGCGGCGTAGCTCCTTCTACTTCTCTCGCGGACACCGGCGCCTCTCTGTTGCATCTACCTCCTCCGACCGCGCCTTTTGACCCGGCAAGGTCGTCGCGGCTCCTCTGTGGTACAACCACCGAACCTCCGCGGTCATTGGGACATATGCCAAGTCGATGTGCTCGCCTCGAGTCACCCGAGACCCCGCGCGACCTCGGAGCTGAGTCGCTGGGCTCCACTGCGGCCCCGCCTTGTGTTGCCTCCATTGCTCCATCGCTACGGCCTGTCCCTGCCGATGCAGTCCAGAGCCGCCTTTGCCATGCTGCCGGAGAGCCGCCCTTGCACTACCCTTGAGCCGTCGTCGCCTCGACAAGCCACCGCCGTGGCCAAATCAATCGCCGGCCATCTCTGCCTCAACGCCTGTGAGCTGCGTCGCGATTTCCATTACATGCTTTGAACTGCCTTTGCTCTGGGTCTGTCGTTCCTCTGCGCGCTCCTGGTCCTCGCCTCCAGCAGCGGCGTGAGCCGCCTGACGTGCCACGCCGCCCCACAGACTCGACCCGTCTTTGCTTCAATTGAGCCATCCTCTATTGCTATGGACTCATCGCCGCTGTGGCTTGCCTTTGCAGTGGCCCGCCTCGTTGCTCCCCATCTGTTGCAGCCTCCACTATCTCTCGAGCTGGCTGCCACGCCGTGAGCCTCGTTGAGCCGCTGGCCGCCTCAGCCCGCCTCCGCGGCCTCACCGTCTGGAGATGAGAATATGACTGACGTTTCAGATGAGTTGAACTTGCAATGACTTAACCCGGCAGGTCGTGGTATTCTGGGTACTCCCTTGGCAGAAATTTTCACGTGATAATGAGCATCAGGTTGTCAACATTGATGAGGAAGGGAGGATGTAACTCAAGTAACTACGATGGATACTTCAGATATTCCTGTCGAAAGTCCTCTTGGTATTTTAAACTCCAAAAGAAATGAACATCATATTTTGGAATTTTGGAATAACGAGCTCTTTGTGTCAGAGTTGCAAAATACACTGGATAAAAACCAATACAGTTGGATGAGGCAGGAAGTAAAACTTAGCTCTGTGATGGGTGAAGCTAAATCTCTGAAGCAAGAACTTGAAAGTGTCCAGCAAGTCCCAGATTAATTGTGCGCACGAGGAAAACTGCTTGCATGAGGCAAGGGAAGGAGAGTCGCTGTTTCATCTGTTCTTTTCTCTGGCTTTTGTTGTGGCCATTGCTGCTTCCACATTGATCAAGACAAATCACATCAACCACTGGTGCTACTTACTCCACGTGAGATCAAGGATATTATACACTTTGGTTCCTAGTGCTATTAGTTGGGCTGAGAACTGTTGCGATATTACCAGGACAATTATTCACTATAAGGGTGGTGCCATGCCACGCCTATGGAGTGTGCGTTAGCATCATCATGCACTAGCGTCTGCGCCCGATTGCTATTGAATTGGTGTGCACAAGCCGCAGTCTCTGCGGCCCAATCTACGTTGACGCGATGGGGTTAACACGCCCGTCCGCACCACGGCTGACTCGCCCATCCGCGGCCAACTCATCTGTCCGCACTTGCAACTGACTTGCCCGTCCGCGCTGGCTTACAATGCCGCGGGCGACTTATCTATCTTCTCCCGCGGCTGACCCGGCCGTGACGGATTTCAGCTTCACCGTGGTAATCATCAAACTCTGCGGCCGATAACTTCCAGCTTAACAAATCATGTGAAATCCATCGAGTATATTTTTATATTACTATTGCTTTCTTTAAAAGAGCAATTACTCTGGTTTGCAAGTTCTCCCATGCAGGACTCAAACCGGTCTATATCACGGTCAACTATGGAGAATCTCAAGTCAACTCATTGAGTCGTCTTAAAGACTCGAGGGATCCATGGACATAGCTCAATAAATGTTGCCAGTTTAAAGGCCGTCCAGAAAAAATTCCGGTTCAGGAAGAATTTATCTATCACAAAGCTCGAGTTCTCAGGAAAAATTAAAGGGGCCAAAGAGAGTCTGTTGCAAGGCACAACTCAAACATAGGTACCCTGCTTCAAAAGACCATTGGGGGCTGATTGTATTTGAATCTAACTTAACCCCTTTTGGGTCTGACTTTGATTGTATTCGAATCAGAGTCGTTAAAAAAGTCTCAAGGTCATTTGGGGGCTTCCTATTCAGTCGTATTCGAACCAAAGAGAACATAGCTGTCGGTACCCTCTTGATCGGCGCAATGCCAAACCCACTAGGGGGCTTCTTGAACGTATTCAAATCATAGCTTAACCCCTTTTGGGTCTGACTTTGATCGTATTCAAATCAGAGTCGTTAAAAAACTCTCAAAGTCATTTGGGGGATTCCTGTTCAAACATAGGTCGTATTCGAACCAAAGAGAACATAGTTGTCGGTACCCTCTTGATCGGCGCAACACCAAAACCACTAGTGGGCTTCATGATCATATTCGAATCCTAGCTTAACCCCTTTTGGTCCGGTTTACTAATCGTATTCGAATCAGAAGCCTCATTTTTTCTCTGTTTGGCTTAAGTTTTTTGAAAACAATCTTTACTTTTGTCTTGAGACCTTTTTGTTCATATCTGAAGCATATATGTGGTTTCGATTAACCCGGCTTGACTTCGGATGATAAGTTGCCATATATGACAATCATAAACATTTGGAAGTTTTGACTTCTAAAGATTGGGTTATCACCCTTACTGCACAGGTAACCTAAATCGGCAGTACGATTCAATATCACAGGAACAGGTTTTCCAAAACGGATTATATTATTCAAATCTTTAATAGCCAACATGGCTGGATTTTTATTATGGTTATCAATAGCCAATATTATGATGGAGGTCTTCAAAGTCACTTCAGCGCAATGGTTATTATTTTGTTAATGGACATGATTTATTTTTACAATGGAGGGAATAGTCCCGAGTTGCTGCAGGCTTACGACCCGGCACTTGGGGGCTACATTATTCAAATTGAGATTACATCAAATATGCAAGTCCCATGTCACTGCCAGCATGCACCATGGCACTTGGGGGCTAATGTAAAGTCATTTTTTGATCAACTTATTGAAGACCCGACTCATCCCATTGTAATGAGCCGGCCCTTTGGGGCTACCAATTGCTCCTAACAAAAATTCAAGGTACACAAGCCTCAGTCCATTATATTGAAAGATCCACTACTCAGTTGGTAGAGTACAAAGCTCTCAACCTTATGGACGTGGGTTCAAGCCCCATGGTGGAGATTACATCATATGATGTTGTTATCAATGAATTATATACAAATTCCCAGCTCAGTATTATCTTACTGAGTCGGCCCTTGGGGGCTACACATTGCTGCTCAAGTCTACATGATCATATTTACAAAGTCCCTGCTCATTATTGCATAATGACCCGGCCTTTGGGGGCTACAAGTGATATGGATATAATGGAGATCTACATCTTCAAGCCGGCTGAAAATCATATGAGTATTTCAAGGCCAATATTCTTCACAATATTTTTCTGTGAGAAACCAATGTCAGCAAATTAATTATGAAGCTGGTATATTGACCCGGACTTCCCATAAGAAGGAAATGACAAGGACTTAAGGATGATCAGGTCCCGGCTTACAAGAGTTCTTAACCCAGAGCATAATCTGTCAAAATTGTTATTATGTTTGTTTTACAAGATCGGCTTAACATGGATGAATCCAAATTAAACTGGGGGCTAATGTCAGGGATATACCCTGCGGTGTGACCCGGCAGGAGATATGACCCGGCTGGGACTTGATGTTTCATTGGTGACCCGGCAGGCTATAAGCCGGTGGGAACAGTTAAGCAGGTTAAGCCGGCAGACACAGTCATGTAAGCCGGCAGACACAATCAAGCACTGTAAGCCGGCAGACACAGTCCTGTAAGCTGGACAGTTAAGCCAGACAGATAAGCTAGACAGTTAAGCCAGTTTGTAAGCCGGATTGTAAACCGACTTACGTTAAGAAGCCCAAGACGTTAAGAAGCCCATGGTGAGAAGCCCATGGTAAGACGTCAAAATAGGTTAAGTCCTAATCCAAGTTTGACTCTACATGTAACACGCCCCTTCATCTTATATAAGGAGGGGCGGGGCACCCCAAGAGGGGAGAGCAAGAAAATAATCGTTAAGACTAGACACAACTAGAGGAGAGCCAGATTTATGATGTCTCCCTCATGAGCATAATGAGACCTAGCCACAAACAGCATGTAGGGCTATTACCGGATGATGTTTCCCGGGACCCGAAGCTGTCTAAATCCTTGTCTTGTGTGTTGCGTCTCTCGTCCCGATCAACCCCTCTCAAGATACCACATAGATGCGTTGGCCTCACGACTAAATATTCACACTAGGACATCTGCCATGAGAAATCCACGACATTCGTAGAATATGTATGAGCCAATATGAGCATCCAGGTTCCGCTATTGGTTATTGACCGGAGATGTGTCTCGGTCATGTCTACATAGTTCTCGAACCCATAGGGTCCGCACGCTTAACGTTCGATGACGATTTGTATTATGAGTTATGTGATTTGATGTACCGAAGGTTGTTCGGATTCTTGGATGAGATCACAGACATGACGAGGAGTCTCGAAATGGTCGAGACGTAAAGATAGATATATGGGAAGGCTATATTCGGACATCGGAGAGGTTCCGAGTGATTCGGGTATTTTTCTGAGTACCGGAGAGTTATGGGAATTCGCCGGGGAAGTAATGGGCCTTAATGGGCCATACGGAAAAGGAGAGAAGGGCCTCAAGGGGTGGCTGCCCCCCCCCCATGGGCTGCTCCGAATTGAACTAGGGAGGGGGTGTCGCCCCCCTCTTTCCTTCTCTCCCTCTTCCTCTTCCTTCTTCTCCTACTCCAACTAGGGAAGGGTGAGGGAGTCCTGGATTAGGGGGTGTTCGGATAGCCGAACTATACCTTCAGCCGGACTCCTGGACTATGAAGATACAAGATTGAAGACTCCGTCCCGTGTCCGGAAGGGACTTTCCTTGGCGTGGAAGGCAAGCTTGGCGATACGGATGTTCAGATCTCCTACCATTGTAACCGACTCTATGTAACCCTAACCCTATCCGGTGTCTATATAAACCGGAGGGTTTTAGTCCGTAGGACAACATACACATCAACAATCATACCATAGGCTAGCTTCTAGGGTTTAGCCTCTCTGATCTCGTGGTAGATCTACTCTTGTACTACCCATATCATCAATATTAATCAAGCAGGACGTAGGGTTTTACCTCCATCGAGAGGGCCCGAACCTGGGTAAAACTTTGTGTCCCTTGCCTCCTGTTACCATCCGGCCTAGACGCACAGTTCGGGACCCCCTACCCGAGATCCGCCGGTTTTGACACCGACATTGGTGCTTTCATTGAGAGTTCCTCTGTGTCGTCGCCATCAGGAAGGATGCCTCGCCCCGTCTTTAAAGACGGCACCGTTGCTAAGGGAGCTTTGGCTGTCGGCCAAACCCTCTGGCTAGGTGGTTTTTTATGACCGCTTGTTCGGCTTCTGCACCGACGATGACCTCTCGAACCATCGAAAACAATCTTCATGTCAGTTCGGAACTCGCCGAGCAGTTAGATCCAATGGAGCTTTCCTCCATAAACGAGCTCTTGGATCGCTTCGCCGCCCTGGGAGCCGCTACGGATTACGACCAGATCGGGCCTAAAACCGATCTGAGAGAGATTAACTCTCCCCAGGTCACACACCACGTTGCCGTGGTAGAGGGACAGTGCGGCGACCCTTCGTCTATCTTAAGGACTCGCTACGTCCGGATTCCCGATCCCTCCAAGCTGGATACCCGCGGAGGGGAGGATATCACTCAAGACCTGAACTTAGAGTCAGGCGACGGGCTGGATTCATTGGATAACACCCAGGGATCCAAATTTTTGAGTTCAGAAATTCCTCGGCCTCTGAGCCTCAGACGGGGTGAGGCTTCGGATTTAACTCCACCCACCCACCCCAACATAAGCGATCTATCCAAAATCAGGCAAGAGCCCGACGAAACAGTACATCATTACTGGGCTAGATTTCTCCTGGTTAAGAACAGGCTAAGGGACTGCCGCGAGGAAGACGCAATCTTAATCTTCTGCAATAATTGCACGGACAAGGGAATACTCAACGCCATAAGCCGTCGTGATATCACACGCTTCGCTGACTTGGCGTCCATTGTACAAAAGTATTGTGCGATGGAAAGCGCCTGGAAAACCAAAATAAAATTTTGGGACAATCCGGCCTTAAATACAAACCCAGTCCGAAATAAAAGGGTGCAGCATAACCAGACACCCAGGTCAAATACCAAAAAGCAAAAACCCTCTATAGGGCATGGAACCGTACTGGAAGGATGGCTTAACAGACCCTGTAAAATTCACAGTACAGAGGACGCCACACCAACTCACAGCCTTAGAGCATGGTGGATACTCCGGCAGGTGGCCAAAATTGGCGAAAACCTCCTAATTCCGGAGGCCACAGAAAGCCACCCAGAGACACCCATACGGTATTAACAGTCTTCGAGACTTTCGCATCAAATAATATGCAAAAAAGGACACTCCGCAGCCTTGCCGAAGTCTACCAAGTAGCAACAATAAACCCATGGAGTGACACGGCTATTACCTTTAACACCAGTGATGAACCTAAATTCCGAACAGCCCGAGCACCAGCTGCATTGGTCCTCAGCCCAATAGTGGACGGCTTTCGTCTTACCAAGGTACTCATGGACGGCGGCAGTGGATTGAACCTCATTTACGAGGAAACCCTTCAAAAAATGGAAATAGACTGGAACCGCATTGAGCGAAGCAGCACAACCTTTCGAGGAATAATCCCCAGTCGGGAAGCACGCTGCACAGGAAAAATCACACTAGATGTGGTGTTCGGCACGCCAGATAATTACAGGTCCGAAGAGATCACGTTCCATGTGGCTCCGTTCAGCAGCGGTTATCATGCTCTGCTAGGGCGGGAAGCGTTCACAATCTTCCAAGCAATACCCCATTACGGGTACATGAAGCTCAAAATGCCCGGGCCTAACGGGATCATCACTCTCGCTAGTGATCCGGACATAGCACTCCGCGCCGAAAACAAGACAGCCGCACTGGCCCTCGAGGCACTATCCGAAGCCCTAACGGCTGAGGAACTGACTGTGCTGCGCTCTACGGTGAATAGGGACGATGTGGTACTCGACAAAAGATCCAAGTCCACCTCCTTTAAACCAAAGAAGGACAAATCCTGGCGCCTGTGCGTTGATTTTAAAGACCTTAACAAGGCTTGCCCAAAGGATCCCTTCCCCCTCCCCCGCATCGATCAAATTATCGACGCTACCGCAGGACACGATTCGTTGTGTTTCCTCGACGCATATTCTGGCTACCATCAAATCAAGATGGCAGAATCTGACCAATCCGCAATGACATTTATCACACCATACGGCCCATTCCGCTTCAACACAATGCCCTTTGGGCTCAAAAACGCCGGCGCAACATATCAGCGCATGATTCAGACATGTCTGGCAAGCCAGATCGGCAAAACAGTGGAGGCATATGTAGATGATGTGGTCGTCAAAACAAGACATGTCGAATCTCTAGTAGACGACTTGAGGCTCACATTTAATAACCTCCGAACATACGACATCAAGCTCAACCCGGAAAAATGCGTTTTCGGTGTTCCAGCCGGAAAGCTCTTGGGCTTCATTGTATCCGGTAGAGGAATCGAAGCAAATCCGGCCAAGATCCGAGCTCTGTCGCAACTGGATATCCCAAAGGACCTCAAACAAATACAAAAATTAACCGGATGCGTGGCGGCTCTAAGCCGCTTTATCTCCCGCTTGGAAGAAAAGGCCCTACCCCTTTACCGCCTCCTTCGGCGCACCGAACACTTCGAATGGACGGATGCAGCCATGGCCAGACTCGAGGAGATAAAAGCCATACTTGCAACAAACCCAGTCCTGGCCGCGCCAAATACTGGCAAACCAATGCTATTATACATTGCAGCAACACATCAGGTTGTAAGCGCAGTGCTCGTCGTCGAACGAGAAACGGACGGACACAGATTCCCCCTTCAAAAGCCGGTCTATTATGTGTCCACTGTCCTCACTCCTTGCAAATCACGGTACCCGCATTATCAAAAGATCGCGTACGCGGTATTCATGGCATCCCGGAAGATACGACACTACTTTCAAGAGTGTTCAATAACAGTAGCCTCGAAAGTACCACTCAACGATATTATAAACAACCGTGACGCAATGGGCCGGATTGCAAAATGGGCCATTGAGCTCCTCCCGTTCGACATAACTTATAAGCCATGGCGAGCCATCAAGTCGCAAGTCTTGGCCGACTTCGTCGCAGAATGGACGGAGGCCGACCTCCCTAAAGAGTACGACACATATTCAAATTGGATCATGCATTTCGACGGCTCCAAGATGTTGGCCGGACTGGGGGCTGGCGTCGTTTTGACGTCCCCCACAGGAGACACAGTTCAATACGTACTCCAGATTATGTACACGGACTCCAACAACGCAGCTGAATATGAGGCCCTTTTACATGGTCTCTGGATGGCAGTATCCATGGGCATTCAACGCCTAGAGGTGCGCGGGGACTCGAACCTCGCTATATCCCAAATAAATGGAGACTTCGATTCCAAGGATCCAAAAATGGCAGCTTACCACAACGTCGTCCAAAAAATGTCAACTCGGTTCGAGGGGCTTGAATTTCACTATATAGCCCGGGAAAATAATCAGGCGGCGGATGTCCTGGCACGCATCGGCGCAAAACGCGATGTAGTCCCCCCCAACATCTTCTTGGAAAGGTTGTTCAAGCCATCCATGGTATGGGAAGGGGAGCCGAACAATAACAACCCGGACCCAACCGCACTGCCCGACACCGAACATTCTGACACAATCGGAGGCTCTGCCAATGAAATAACACCTTCAGCCCACGTAATAATGGCCGTCATCGCCCCGTGGACAGAACCATTCCTCGCCTACCTCACTAGGCAGGAACTCCCCGAGGACCAAAATGAGGCACGCTGCATAGTGCGGCAATCCAAAGCCTACAGAGTCCACGAGGGAGAGCTTTATAAGAAAAGCACTACCGGAGTCCTTCAAAGGTGCATCTCCGAAGAGGAGGGGTAGAACCTCCTGACTGAAATTCATGCCGGACTGGGCGGTCATCACACTGCAGCTCGGTCCCTCGTAAGCAAGGCCTTCCGTATAGGCTTTTATTGGCCGACGGCCCGGACAGACGCTCAGGACTTAGTCCAACGATGCACCGGTTGCCAGCTCTTTGCAAACCAAAGCCATATGCCACCCACCGCCCTTCGAACCATCCCCATTACTTGGCCCTTCGCGGTCTGGGGGCTTGACATGGTTGGACCCCTTAAAGGCGGAACCCACAAGCAAAAATACTTACTGGTCATGGTGGATAAATTCACCAAATGGATAGAAGCCAAGCCTGTTAAGACATCTGAATCCGGACCGGTGATAGACTTTATATCCGGGGTCGTACACCGTTACGGCGTTCCCCACAGCATCATCACTGATAACGCACGAACTTCACGGCCGACGAGGTAAAACTCTGGTGCAAAAACATGGGCATCAAGCTCGACTATGCTTCCATCTATCACCCACAAACTAACGGCCAAGTCAAACATGCAAATGGTCTTATCATGAGAGGCATTAAACCCAGATTAGTGCGGTCCCTCAAGGAATCTAACACGCACTGGGTAGAGGAGCTCGACTCCGTACTCTGGGGGCTGCGGACCACACCGAATCACACCACCAGATACACACCATTCTTTATGGTGTACGGCGCAGAGGCAGTTTTGCCCTGCGACATAATTCATGACTCACCTCGAGTGCGCATGTACGAAGAAAGAGAAGTCGAGCTCGATCGGCAGGACAGCTTAGATGCATTGGAGGAGGAGCGTGACGTGGCAAAAGCCCGTTCCGCATTCTATCAACAGCTGGCTCGAAGATACCAAAGCAGAGAAGTACGGGCCAAAAATTACAACGTTGGCGAATTAGTTCTACGACTACCGGACAAGAAAAAGGACAAACTCAAGCCCAAGTGGGAAGGTCCCTTCATAATTGACCAAGTCCTGACTGGTGGAGCGTACCGCCTGCGAGATGCATCGGATAACCGACTCGAGTCGAACCCATGGAACGTAGCCCGTCTCCGAAGATTCTATGCCTAGCGCCGGACTCTATGTTCGTCTCCTTCCTCTGTCCATTCTTTTATATATATATATTTTCTGTCTTGCATTTCTCTTCTTCTTTTCTCTCTCTCTCTTATAGCCCTTAAAGGCTCATACAGTGACGCGCCATCCACGCCCATTAAACCTGGGGGCTTCTTTAAACAGAAGCTTATTCATACGGGCTTCATGCCCAACACATGCGTCACACTTCCGCATGTACCTTTTATTCACCATTATATGCATCGATATGACTTAAGTTTTGGCCAAGCTGGGTTGCCTGGCTCCTGTGCTTACCCCTACGTTCCCGATTGTTCGGCTAGGTGGTAAAGGGAGCACCTCTGCGATTGTTACTGCCGGGTCAGCCGGACGTGTACCTCAGACTGGGTGAAGCCGAAAGCTAGCGTTCTTAAGGGAATATTCGGTCGGTGAACTAAAGATGATCTTTTTTATTTTTTATGCCCCTAGATGTTTTCCTGTGTTTCTTTTCGCAGCATGGACATGCACCTTAGGGCATGCCTCCCAGGGAAAGGAACCCCTAATGAAACTATTCTCCCTGGAAGATGTTTCTTACTAACCATGTAATATAACATAACTAGTCGGGCACTTGTCTGTTCACGCACTAATGACCCCTACGCCTGGTCTCCATGCATTCCCCGGTTCCTATATAACCGCATGGGAATTCGGACACACTCCGGACCGTCAGGTCCCGAGGCTGAAGCGAAAAGGTCGGCCATGACAAATGATCTACAATCCAGCTAGAAGGCATTATAAATGTCAACTAAATTACATAGTCATTTTGACTGATCGTATTCCTCTTCAATACCATCTAACAGGCTGTCTAATTTATAGTCCTGCTGGGAATACTTTGCGGCCAACTCTACTTGGCCGTATACTAAGCTTACAGGGATCTCCTTCCCATCGGGCCCTATAGGACCGACCTCGGCCATGTGGTTGGGGTCAGCCTTTGCATACCGCGTCTTCACCATGGCCCAGGCCTCCCTAGCGCCTTGACGGCAGGCTGATATCTTCCACAATCAGAAGCGCCGCCGTGCTCCTTTTAGCTTCTCCGCAAGCTCTCCAAGACCTTCGGGCATGGAGACAGATGGCCACAGGGCCTGGGCGACGCCTCGCATCGCCTGCCGAACTCGATCGAGCAGTTGCGAGAGCTCGGGAAGAAGGTCACCCGTAGAACCGGGCATCTCCTCTCCAGGATGGCCTGTCAGCACACCTACAGACATTGCTCTGTTAGTCGACTTCCCCGCCGAACTTTCTTTTAAAAGGTTCATTCAAGCACTTACTAAATATGCCGCGCCGAAGCCGCTGATTCTCCTTCACGGAGTCTGACAGCTGGGCACGATCATCTTTCAGCTCGACGCCCAGCTTGGTGTTGGCATCTCGGAGATCGTTCTTCTCCCCCATCACCTTTAACAGCACCCTCTCGCCAGCCTTTAGCTGGCGTAGGAGATGTTGCCTTTCCGGATCCAATCCGGCGCCATCTGCAATTTCATTTGTCAGATTCACACCAAAGCCGTGCTTTGCAAAATACTTATCTTTCGAAGTGTATATTACCAGCGGGGGCCTCCTTAGACTCCCCTGCCGCGGCTAGTGCGGCCTCAAGTTGGGATTTGCACTCTTCTAGCTCCTTGGACAGTAGGGAATTCTTTTCTGTAAGAACCTGCATAACAAATGATCCTTAAATCAGTTATTTTAACTGCTTCAAGTCTCGGGGGCTACTGGTATATATATAATTACCAAAATTTTCTTACCCGCGTGTCTTTTACATATTGCTCCGTGGCTCTGGTTAGACCATTTTAAGCAGCACGGAGGTACGCATCTCCCGACTTAAAGGCATCTAACGCCTCTTGGGAGAAACAAGCATTGCGAAGAATTGTCTGGCGACGCCTGTGGTTCATGGCACTCTCCACCTCAGAGTTGGTGGCAGACAACCTGTCCACATCCTCCGTCAGAGGAGCGTCCGGTGCGCGCCTTGTGTTCGGCCCCGCTTCCGGGCCAGGCTTTGGAGCCTGGCTGGTGGAGGCGCGATTGGCGGTCTCTCTGAATATAGTTCGGCGAGGTCTCTTTGTCCTGAAGAGGGCACAAGTGTCAATATGCCCTGAAGGTACGACACCTGGGATAAGGGGGTGCGCCATACCTTTGCGCTGACGCCCCGGTCCGGACTGCACCTCTTTTCTGCCCACGGGGCCCTGCGGCCCCTCGTTGGCTTGTCGCCGCAGGTTCGGCCTCCCGTTTCTGGGAGGCCGGGATTAGCCTTGGATAATCGGCCATAATGGCCACCAGGGCGTTGTCCTTGCTCAATTGATGGAATATTCCATCAATCAGATCCACCGAAAGCTCCGGATCCTCTTGCGAGTCCGGGTCGAGGGACCGTCCTGGGTCCTCGGGTTGTGGAGGAGGGCTGTTTATTTCTTTAACAGCCTGGCGTAGTTCCTGCGTCGAAATCGCTAAGATTAAATATTTAACAATGGGGATATAAAACGGATGGGCAAGATGTGATCACTCACCCAGCTTGGAGGATTGTACATGGAAAATCCACCCTTTGGGTTAACGCGGAGAAAATCGTCCTCTTCTCCCTTGTACAAAGCGGACAAGGTCTTCATTAGAGCCGCAGCCGAATCCGGCCCCTTACGGCCGTAGCGGGTGGTGTCATCCTCCCCGTTGAAATCCCACATGGGGTGGCTTCTATACTGTAGCGGTTGCACCCCTCGCATGATGCATGCGGCCATGACCCCGATCATGGTTAGTCTGGAATGAGCTAACAATCTTATCCGGCCCATCAGGTAAACAACGTCCCTGTCACTTTCCCTCTGAGGGCTCCGTTGGCGCCAGCTTAGGCGCTTCTTTAAGGGAGCATTGTTGAATTCAGGGAGGCCGATCCGGACAGGATCCAGCAGCGGGACGTCTTCTATGTAAAACCATTCCGAGGGCCAGTCTTCAGACGCCTTCTTTGGGGTTCCGGACAGATAGCCGGTCCCGGCGATGCGCCATACTTCGGCTCCGCCCACTTGATACATAGACCCCTTCTTGGAACGGGGCACGAGGCAAAATAGCTCCCTCCATAGTCCGAAATGGGCTTCAACACCCAAGAACAATTCGCAGAGAGCTACAAAGCCTGCGATATGCAATACTGAGGCAGGCGTGAGATGATGTAGCTGGAGGCCGTAGAACTCCAGCAGCCCCTGGAGAAATGGATGGATGGGAAATCCGAGCCCCCTTATTAAATAAGGGACGAGGCACACCCGCTCTCCTTTGGAGGGATTAGGGGCGCTCTCCGCTTGCCCTCCGCCGTTATAGACGGTAAGACCAGCTCGAACCGGGATCATATAGGCCAGGGGGAGAAATCCCTTGGTCTGGAGCGTCACTAACTCGCTATGCGGGATGGAGCATCTTTCCCAATGTCCAGGCTTAGGGCTGGAAGGGCAGGAGGAGGAGTCGCGACGGCTAGCCATGGTGGAATGGATCTTTGTCGAATGCGCTCTGATGAACACTCGCGAAAGGGGGAAGGTGTGGTTTGGATCTAAATCCTCGTCTCTTTAAATAGGTCAACTTGTTTACGTGGCTAGGGGTGTGAATGTAAAAACACTCAGACCTTTCATATTCGTTTGACACATGGGGAGCGGCTATTATTGGGCTCAAAAGCCCAGGAGCGCAACATCTACAAGAAACTGGACTTTATTCAATAGGTGCATAGAATTTGGAGCAGAACCCGCCTTGCAATGCCGAAGACAATCTGTGCGCCGGACTCATCGTCATTGAAGCCTGGTTCGGGGGCTACTGAGGGAGTCCTGGATTAGGGGGTGTTCGGATAGCCGAACTATACCTTCAGCCGGACTCCTGGACTATGAAGATACAAGATTGAAGACTCCGTCCCGTGTCCGGAAGGGACTTTCCTTGGCGTGGAAGGCAAGCTTGGCGATACAGATGTTCAGATCTCCTACCATTGTAACCGACTCTATGTAACCCTAACCCTATCCAGTGTCTATATAAACCAGAGGGTTTTAGTCTGTAGGACAACATACACATCAACAATCATACCATAGGCTAGCTTCTAGGGTTTAGCCTCTCTGATCTCGTGGTAGATCTACTCTTGTACTACCCATATCATCAATATTAATCAAGCAGGACATAGGGTTTTACCTCCATCGAGAGGGCCCGAACCTGGGTAAAACTTCATGTCCCTTGCCTCCTGTTACCATCCGGCCTACACGCACAGTTCGGGACCCCCTACCCGAGATCCGCCGGTTTTGACACCGACAAAGGGGGAAACCTACTCCTACTAGGAGTAGGAATCCCCCTTGGGGCGCGCCATAGAGAGGGTCGGCCCTCCACTCCTCCACTCCTTTATATACGGGGGAGGGGGCATCCCATAGATACACAAGTTGACAATTGTCTTAGCCGTGTGCGGTGCCCCCCTCCACCATAATCCACTTTGGTCATATCATTACAGTGCTTAGGCGAAGCCGTGTTCCGGTAGCTTCATCATCACCGTCATCACGCCGTCGTGCTGACGAAGCTCTCCCTCAACACCCAGCTGGATCAAGAGTTCGTGGGACATCACCGAGCCGAACGTGTGTAGATCGCAGAGGTGTCGTACTTTCGGTGCTAGGATCAGTCGGATCGTGAAGACGTTCGACTACATCAACCGCGTTGTCATAACGCTTCCGCTTACGGTCTACGAGGGTACGTGGACAACACTCTTCCCCTCTTGTTGCTATGCATCACCATGATAGATCTTGCGTGTGCGTAGGCAATTTTTGAAATTACTGCATTCCCCAACACAATTAACTCAAATGGATTGGATGTGACTCTATTATTTCCAGCATAAGAGACTTGTTTCTTTTTAACTTTCTGTACGAAGTTGTAGCCACCCTGCAAGTCACGTGTACACTGTACATGCAATTAACTTTTATAGAGGGAGAATCATACACACAATTAACTCAAATGGATTGGATGTGACTCTATTCTTTCCATCATAAGAGCATCTCCAACGGTAGCCGGCAAATTTCCCCCCGCTTCCTTCCATGGAGGACAACATCAAACGCCAGCGGCATACATTTTCACAACTCTAACCACCCAGATGAAATTCATGCAAACACAGACTGTTTTCATATAAGCATGCATGAATTCATATAAAAAAGGCGGATCTTCATATAAACATGATGGATTTCATTACATTTACATGAACTAAGCGGTGCTAATCCGGCTCTCTTGGTATAATTAATAGTCCCTTCGTCCGGAAATACTTGTCCTAAAAATGGATGTATCTAGACTTATTTTAGCTATATATACATCCAGTTTATCCATTCTTAGAACAAATATTTCCCGCCAGCCGGAGAGGGAGTACCTAATCTAAATGGCCCCCCGCGGATCCCTTTGTCTTCCTCATGTCCGTCAGACACTTGAGGGGTCGACGAAAGTCCTCGGGAGAGACGAAGCA
This sequence comes from Triticum urartu, assembly GCF_056163025.1. NCBI lineage: Eukaryota > Viridiplantae > Streptophyta > Magnoliopsida > Poales > Poaceae > Triticum > Triticum urartu. The sequence continues at coordinate 117,615,109 of NC_141875.1, read as the reverse complement.
GCAAAGAAACCACCTGAATGCGCAGTCATCACCTCGGTGGTGGCCTTCATGGGACCCAAGTGGTGGCGGCCTCCCGTGTTCTACTTCTCCTCGATGATGGCGGCGGACACAGAGAAGCTGGCCACCGACTCGTCGCTCTTCACGTGCCCGGCTTATGTCTCTGCCTGCATGGCATTGCCGCAGGCACGGGAGGCGCGCCCACAGACACGGGAGGCATAGCTACCGCAGACAATGTGCTGCGGTATGACGCGGCAGCGACGACACCCGTATCGGCGTGCTCACCGCCATACCGGCGTGGAGCAACTCGCCACTCCTCATCGAGCTAAACTGGAGCGGCGAGTTGCTGAACCACGCGCCGGATTGGGGCGGCAACTGGCTCCGTCGGGCCAAGCAAGGTTGATGAAGCACCGAGCGGCCTCACCCGTATCTGGAGGGATCGGCGGGCCACCCAGCCGGGTAGTATTCCGGAGAACGGCTCCTCGGAAGCCATCGGAAGAGTGGATAAAATGGTGAAGGAGGAGATGGAGGAGCGGTGGAGGGGTGCGATTCTTGCCGCTGTCTGGCTGGCCTCGTTTAAATACAGGGCGGACGGTAGGAGCTTGGTCGGCGTCTGGCCTCGTTTAAACTAAGGGCGGACAGGAGGAGCTCGGTCGGTGTTGCATTTAATTCTGGCCCGCTCATGAATGGGCGTGTGGCCGGAGTAGGTTTCTCAGTTTGCATGTGGGTTTAACGGAGGGGTTTGATGGAGGCGAGGAGGTGTGTTCAACCGGGCGTGCAGCGGGCGGCGCAATACTATTTGATTTGACAGCGGGCGGTGCAGTTCCTGATATGGCTTTAATGCAGACGAGGGAGGGGTAGCGATTCCCGAAATGTTGAACGGCCAATGATGCATCCTCCTTCAATTAGCATCGTGCATGCATGAGGGAAGTAATGGGAGGAGGACCGGGAAAAGAGGCTGCACGATGTGAATGCAATGCATTTTACACTCATATAAAGGTGCCCATCCATTCCAATGCATCTACCGCATCATACGCACCTAAGCATTTGCCTAAGCACCTACACTAAGTGCAAAAGTGCTCACTCCAGACCCATGGCGGCGATGCGCGCGAGCGGCAAGCGGCTGTGCCAGATGGTCCATGATGCTGGCTTGCGGCATGGTGCCGAGGATCGTCTCCAGACGGTGTTCGCGACCGACTGGTGGATGGTCGCCGTCGACACCAACTACGACTCTTAGTTGGACCAGATGATCGTTGCCACTACCAACAAGTTCACCGTCCTCAAGAAGCTCGGGGACGACATCGCCGTACTCCTCCAGCCCGCGTGCCCGGGCTCCTCATTGCCTGCCACCCTAATCGGCCTCCATGGCCGGAACCTCTTTCAAGCACTGCTGGGCCTGCGACTGCCCGCCGACGCCACGAAGAATGTCCACCTAGAGGTCGTGCTCGCCGCGAGGCGCCTCGCCCTGCAAGAATTCGTTGACCTATACATCCACGTGTACGAGCAAATCATGTACATAGGTATCTACAAGGCCATTGAGGACGCTATGACGTTGGCCTTCCTCAACCGGCTAGAAGCCTTGGATGCCTGTGTTGAGAAGCACCTTGACCTCGGCACAAAAGCCGCCGCTCCTTAGCCACCAGTCGGTGGCCGCATGCACTAAGTTGAGGAGGAGGAGGTCTGTAGGATCGGAAGTATGTCTAGAGGGGGGTGATTAGACTACTTGACCAAATAAAAACTTAACCTTTTCCCAATTTTAGTTCTTAGCAGATTTTAGCTATTTTAGGACAAGTCAAGCAATCATCACACAATTCAAGCAAGCATGCAAAGAGTATATTGGCAGCGGAAAGTAAAGCATGCAACATGCAAGAATGTAAAGGGAAGGGTTTGGAGAATTCAAACGCAATTGGAGACACGGATGTTTTTCCCGTGGTTCGGATAGGTGGTGCTATCCTACATCCACGTTGATGGAGACTTCAACCCACGTAGGGTAACGGTTGCGCGAGTCCACGGAGGGCTCCACCCACGAAGGGTCCACGAAGAAGCAACCTTGTCTATCCCACCATGGCCATTGCCCACGAAGGACTTGCCTCACTAGCGGTAGATCTTCACGAAGTAGGCGATCTCCTTGCCCTTACAAACTCCTTGGTTCAACTCCACAATCTTGTCGGAGGCTCCCAAGTGACACCTAGCCAATCTAGGAGACACCACTCTCCAAGAAGTAACAAATGGTGTGTTGATGATGAACTCTTTGCTCTTGTGCTTCAAATGATAGTCTCCCCAACACTCAACTCTCTCTCATAGGATTTGGATCTGGTGGAAAGAAGGTTTGAGTGGAAAGCAACTTGGGAAAGGCTAGAGATCAAGATTCATATGGTAGGAATGGAATATCTTGGTCTCAACACATGAGTAGGTAGTTCTCTCTCAGAACATATGAGTTGGAAGTGTAGATGTGTTCTGATGGCTCTCTCCACGAATGAAGAGGAGGTGGAGGGGTATATATAGCCTCCACACAAAATCTAACCGTTACACACAATTTACCAATCTCAGTGGGACCGAATCAAAAAACTCGGTCGGACCGAAATAGTAAACCTAGTGACCGTTAGTGATTTTCAGTGGGACCGACATGCAACTCGGTAGGACCGATATGGTTAGGGTTAGGGCATAACGTAATCTCGGTGAGACCGATTACACAAACTCGGTGAGACCGGTTTTGGTAATTAGCTAACCAGAGAGTTGGTCAGGCAAACTCGGTGGGACCGATTTGCTCTTTTGGTGAGACCGAAAAGTTACAAAAAGGAAACAGAGAGTTTACATTGCAATCTCGGTGGGACCGATCCGCTCTTTCGGTGAGACCGAAAAGTTACGAAAGGGAAACAGAGAGTTTGCAATCCCATCTCGGTGAGACCGAGATCCCTATCGGTAGAACCGAATTTCTAGGGTTTGGCAGTGGCTTATGACAAGTGAAACTCGATGGCGCCGGATTGAAAGAATCGGTATGACCGAGTTTGGCTTAGGGTTTAGGTCATATGTGGATATGGGAAAGTGGCTGAGGATTTTGGAGCATATCATTAAGCACATAAAGCAAAGGGCTCATTAGGCAACACCTCATCCCTCCTTGATAGTATTGGCTTTTCCTATGGACTCAATGTGATCTTGGATCACTAAAATATAAAATGAAGAGTCTTGAGCTTTTGAGCTTGAGCCAATCCTTTGTCCTTAGCATTTTGAGGGTTCCACTTTCACCATCCATGCCATGCCAATCATTGAGCTTTCCTGAAATAATTATCTTGGAATAGCATTAGCTCAAAGAGCTATATGTTGTTATGAATTACCAAAACCACCTAGGGATAGTTGCACTTTCAATCTCCCCCTTTTTGGTAATTGATGACAACATATAGATCAAAGCTTCGACAAATGATAATAAGCATGAAATATATCGTCTCTTTGAGAAGTATGTGATAAGTAAGAGCTCCCCCTAAATTTGTGCATATTTAAGATTTGCTTTGGACTGCAAATGCACAAAGAGTTAGAGTCATGGGTTACTCTTCCATGTCACATACATCTTGGTGGAGCGCTTAAAATGATAAGAATGAAATACATGCACTCATCACCAAGAAAAGTGAATGATCACATAAGATAGATAAGATAATAGCATTCACCAAGCATGCATAAGTGTAGCTTATGATCAAACACATGATCATCAATGTCTCACAAGCATAGTATCTCAAGCACTCAAAAGCAAACAAAGTACGAAAAACACCAAATAAAGCAAGAGATAAAAGCAACACTCTCTCTCGAAGCCTATGATCTATACATTTTCTCCCCCTTTGGCAACAAATTACCAAAAAGTTCCTAGAAAATGCATAGTGCTAAATCGACACTCAGGCTTGATCTTCAGGTGGTGGTGGAGTCCGGATCACTCCAAGGACGAAGCCTTCTGTAGACGTGGTTGGAGTTGAAGCTGAAGTAGATGCTGGAGCAGGTTGGGCTGGTGCTACGGCTGGAGCTGAGGCGGTTGCTCTTGTGTCAGGAACTGGCACTGCAGACGACCTCGGACCTCGTGGCACTCTGGCAGATGCATCAGTTGTAGTCTTCCCTTTCCTCTCCTGCATGTCATCTTGGAGCTGCTCCACTGCAGTCTGAATCTCTGTCACCTTGATATCCAAGGCATAGAACTTTTGTTCTACGATTCTCTCTAGGCTTGCCTGGTTCTGAGTCAGGGTGGCCAGTCCTTTCTCAATCTGCAGGGTGGATGCAATCAAGTAACCAATCTGCTCTTGTTTGGTTTTCAAGAAATACTCAGATGCCTCCTCTTGAGTTGGCATCTTGGCAGCTTTCTCCTTCTTTGCTTGTGCTTGTGCAGATGATGGTTCATTCTCATTCATGACAACTTGATTGTCCTCAAAGTATGGATGGATGGGCAGGTGTTCCTTGTCCAACAAGTATATGCCTGTGCCCATCTTCGAGTTGATTAACTCCTGAATCTGAGGGGCATAACCACAGCTCCTCTTCTGATCTGTTGCAGTCCTTTTGATAGTTTCCACTATGAGGCTCATGACCTTGAACTTCTGAGGCACATCAAATACATGAAGCAAATTGATTGCATGGCCTCTGATCATCTTGTGATCACCTGACTTGGGCAATAAGGTGTGCCTCAAAATCCAATTGATGGTTGGCAATCCTGACAGAAGATAATGTACTGAGCCAAACTCGAACGTATCAAGTGCTTCATTTGGAATTTCCTTGTACATGTTTGACATTGAGTTATGATCCATCTTCTTCTTGGCATATATGTCCAAGTCATCTTCCTGCTCTTCTGGGGCATTTTTCAGCTGAGCCCATTCAGCAACTGTAGATTGGTACCTCGTACCTTCAGACATCCATGTGATCCTCCCATCTGGGTAGAAGTGTGCTGTGGAGTAGAACTGCATGATCAGCTCTTCATTCCACTTTGTGAGCTTCTGCCCAACAAAGTCAGCTACTCCACAAGCTATGAAGCTGTCTTGCACTCCAGGATAGTGCTCTTCATTGACCTTGATGTACTCCCAATCAACCCATCTCATGTCACAAACTATGGGCTTCTTATCAAGCAGCACTGTCTCATAAAAATCTTGTTGTTCCTTGGTGTGAAACCTGTAATCGATAGCAGTTCTTCTCCTTGAAGCATACGGATCTGCTTCTCTCCACTTCCTCGGCCCTGAGTCTCTTCTGAGCTTCATGTCCTCAGCCACAGGATGAGCATCATTGTGGTCTGGGATCTTGGGCTTGAGCTTTCTCAGAACATGCTCTTCATCATCTTCTTCAGCAGCTTCAGGCACTGGGGCCTTGTTCTTCTCAGCAGCTGGGATGCTTCTTGTATTCCTCTTTGGTTTTGGCTTTGGAGCTAGCTTGGCCTTGGAAGCAGTTGCCCCTGATCTTATGGCATCACCCATCAGCTTGGGTGCCTTAGGTGCTGGTGCAGCAACCTCTTCTTCTTCCATGATGGAAGCCTTTCCAAGCACTCTGGCTACAGTCTTCTTAATCCTTTCCTTCCTTTTCTTTCCTTCAGCAGCAACTGGCTCTATGGGAGTGGGCTTCTCAGGAATCTTGGTTGAAGCTCTGGCCTTTGGCATAGGCTGCCTACCTGTTGGCCTTTTGATTTTCATCCCTGGCTTTGTGCTCTGTGCTGGGACATGTTCCTTCTCGAGCACAACTCTCTTGGAAGTTGCTTCCTCTTCTGCCACATAGTCCTCATCCTCTGAGTCGGAGGTTCTCTTCTTCCTTTGTCTTGTGGCAGCTTTTGGCAGGTTGCTAGGGGTGCTCCTGCTGCCATCATCAGAAGAACTGGAGGGACTAGTGCCCTCACTCATTTGCACTTGCTGCTCTGACAAATTCTGGCTATCACTTTGATCTGACATGATGAACAAGCTGTCTGCTGACCCTGTGAATAGTTTATAGATGAGGTAGAATAGATGAGCATCACAAAATGCAGAGATTTTTGCAAAAGAACGACTCAAAATCTTAGTTTTAGTTTCCCACAGAAATCATCTCGGATCTATCGATTTTTAAACTCGGTGATACCGAAGCAGTTTTTGGAACCTAAACTAGTGAACTCGGTCAGACCGAGTCACAGTTCGGTGGCACCGAGACTGCTAGGGTTTCACAAAGTTCCAAAATCGGTCACACCGATTAGTAATACTCGGTCAGACCGAGTCTCACTTGTGCAATGGCATAAGCCAAATCAGTGGGACCGAGTTTTTCAACTCGGTGGGTCCGAGATGGTTACGGCGGAAACCTAACCCTAAAATTTTCGAATCAAAACTAATCTACGAACGCATTGACTGGATAGGAGTGTTTCAATCGTGGCAAGAATCATTAAGAACACAATGTGCTAGGAATCGGACGGGGAATAGCACTGTGATCGAGTCCATACCCTAGTTCGGCAGAGACTTGCTACGGCGGCAACGGCGGGGTTGATTCCCGTTGACGGCGACGGAGACCAGCGACTGAAGGCGGCTGGCGGCGAGGAGACGATCCGGAGACCACGTTGGCAGAGCAGGCTATCGCGCGGGCGAAGGGGTTCGGAGAAATTTCCAAATTTTTTCCCGTGACTATATATAGCCCGACCCTGTCGGTGTGACCGAGTGGAACAACTCGGTGGCACCGAGATGCAAAACTGTATACAGTTATTGCAACTCGGTGTGACCGAAAGGTTCAAATCGGTTGCACCAAGATCGAAAACATAGATCAACTTAATGATCTTGGTAGGACCGAAAGTGGGGTATCGGTCAGACCGAGAATCACAAAGAGGTTTTGGAAGTTTAAGTCTATGACGAATCGGGGACTTCGAGTGCTCCTCACACAGAGTGGTTCGAATCTGACTTGATCAAATTTTGTGATGTAGCATGAATAGAGTTTGAGACGAGAAAAGCATAGATAGCTAGAGGAGGTTCTTAGGCATTCTTGTCCATCCACTTGGCAAAAGGAAATAAGACCAAACAATCAAAACAACAAGTGGATATCCTCGAATGAGTAAAATATGCAACCAACATGCTCACACAATAAGATGGCAATTGAAATATGTGACAAAGCATGCACAACCAATTCTAGCATCTATCAAGCAATTTGCGATGACTAGGTCATCTACATATGAGTATATTGACTTAGGAGTCAAGTGAGAACACTTGATCATAGGTCATACTCATCGTTTAAGCTCAAGTGGGGTTACCACTTTTACATAAAGCATTGTTGTGTTCACATCTTTAGAGTTGCTTTAGCTCAAGTCTTAGAGTAAAGCTCCCCCTAGATGCGATATCCCCCCTAAGAGGGATGGACTAACCTTGGGTTTTGTCGATGATGACTTCATGTAGATGTTGAAGATTTGGAAGCTCAATGTTGATGTAGATCACTTGGAGCTATCCATTTGAGTGAATTGCACTTTCAATACCTACATGGGTTAGTCCCGCAAGGAACAAACAAGGATATCCATAGACATAGAGTGATGCACACACAAGATGATGTCCATGAAAACTTTTAGGTTACCTTGTCCCTTGTCTTACCAACAAGAGGGTTTGTGACTCCTTGAACTAGTGCAAGATGTGGAAGTTGATTGCACTTGTTCTTGCCAAAATGATAAGAGTGAAGTATGTTGGCGGAGTCACCCTCAAGAACTCTCTAGTTCTTCTTCTTTTGGATCCACACCATCTTGATGGGAATCCTTGGAGTTGTAGTCGTACTTGATGAAGTGGAACTTGAAGTGGTCTTTGGAATCCACTTGACTAAGGTCTTAGGAGCTTCTTCAAATGCATCAATTTCCTCTTGAAGCTTGTCCTTGCCTTTTTGCTTGTAGTCTTGTGGTGGAAGATCATCTTGAGCTTGTGTCCCCTTGAAGGAAGTATCATACTTCTCTTGTTGAGGAACAAACTTTGTCTTGGGGTATTGATCTTCTTCCCACTCAACTCCATTGGCATTGAACTTTCGTTCAAAACCAACACCTTGATTCTTCCGGTGCATTCCTTGCTTGCGCACAATTTCCTCGAATTGCTTACTCCCGGCAAGGCTTTTGTACACTCCTTTCTCTATAATTCCCTTCAATAAGCTATTTTCTTGCTCAAGTGTAACTTGGCTAAGAGAATCATTAGTGGAATCAAGAGAACTACTAGAAGCAACAATATTGGATTTAGCATGATCATTGTTACTACTAGAGGAAGAATCTTTCTTGTTCTTGTTACTAGACTTGACTTGAGGTATGTAAGTGGATAAGAGTAAACGCTTGGCAATGTAAGAAGAACTTTTCTTGCGGAGATCATCATTCATTGCCTTTAAAAACTCATGATCTTGCTCAAGATTGAGCTTTTCAAAGCGTAACTTCTCATGAGCCCTTAAAAGTTCTCGATGATCTTCGAAGATAGTTTCATGAGCTAACTTAAGAGTGTTTAGTTCTTTAGTTAGAGCCTCAATCTTCTCCTTATCATTGTCATTCATTTTATCTTGATTAGCATGATTAATTGACGTTTCATCATAGTATTCATCACTAGAGTTGTCAACAAGCAAATCATCACCTAACAAGTCATCTTCATCACTATTAAAATCAACATACTCGGGGTGTGTTACCTTAGGACCTTTGGCCATGAAGCATCTTCCAATTCCTTCATTTGGTGAGTCAAATATGTCGTAGGAGTTGGTTGACACAAGTGCTAGACCGGCAACACCTTCATCTTGAGTATATTCGGAATCGGAGTGATAACTTCTCTCGGAGTGGCTGTCGGAGTCGGAGCCGGATACCCATTCACCAACATGAGCTTGATGTCTTCGTTTTGTGTAGCTCCTTGATGATTTTTCCTTCCTTTCCGAATCCTTGCTTCTCCGTGAGTATCTTCGTTCATAACGATCATCTCTACTCCTTCTCTCTCTTGGTGGTGATTCTTTGCTTCTTCTTTTTGGAGAGTCTTCTCTTCTCTTGTAGGGAGCCGTACACTCATTGGAATAGTGTCCGGGTCTTCCACAATTGTAGCAGTTTCGCTCTCGACTAGAAGATCTTTTGTCATTGTAGGACCTTGACTTGGAGCTTCTATCTTTGCTTCTACTCTTGTAGAACTTGTTGAAGTTCTTCACCATTAAGCTCAATTCTTCATTGAAGTTTTGTTTCTCACTTGATGATGTAGGGGCTTCACATGAGGCTTTGTAGGCACCACTAGATTTGTTGTGAAGTTCCTCTTTATCCTTAAGTGACATCTCATGAGCAACAATTCTTCCAATTACCTCCGTTGGCTTGAGATCTTTGTAATTGGGCATCATTTGGATCAATGTGCACACGGTATCATATTTTCCATCCAAGGCTCTTAGAATCTTCTTGATGATGAATCTATCGGTCATCTCTTCACTTCCTAAGCCGGCAATCTCATTTGTGATGAGAGCAAGCCTAGAGTACATTTCAGCGACACCTTCACCATCCTTCATTTTGAACTTGTCAAGTTGACTTTGAAGCACATCCAATTTGGATTCCTTGACGGAGTCGGTACCTTCGTGCATATCAATCAAAGTGTCCCAAATTTCCTTTGCATTCTCAAGACGGCTGATTTTGTTGAATTCTTCGGGGCACAATCCATTGAAGAGAATATCACAAGCTTGAGCATTGTATTGCAACATCTTCAACTCATCCGCAGTAGCTTCACGGTTTGGTTCTCTCCCATCAAAGAAGTCACCTTGCAAACCAACACACACAATAGCCCAAATGGCGGGGTTATGTCCAAGAATATGCATTTTCATTTTATGCTTCCAACTAGCAAAATTAGTACCATCAAAGTAAGGACCTCTACGGTGATAATTTCCCTCGCTAGATGCCATACTCTCCTAGGTTGTGAAACCAAGGCTATGACCACCAAAAGCTATGGAAATCAAAGCAAATGGAGACCAAAGCTCTGATACCACTTGTAGGATCGGAAGTATGTCTAGAGGGGGCTGATTAGACTACTTGACCAAATAAAAACTTAACCTTTTCCCAATTTTAGTTCTTGGCAGATTTTAGCTATTTTAGGACAAGTCAAGCAATCATCACACAATTCAAGCAAGCATGCAAAGAGTATATTGGCACCGGAAAGTAAAGCATGCAACTTGCAAGAATGTAAAAGGAAGGGTTTGGAGAATTCAAACGCAATTAGAGACACGGATGTTTTTCCCGTGGTTCGGATAGGTGGTGCTATCGTACATCCATGTTGATGGAGACTTCAACCCACGTAGGGTAACGGTTGCGTGAGTCCACGGAGGGCTCCACCCACGAAGGGTCCACGAAGAAGCAACCTTGTCTATCCCACCATGGCCATCGCCCACGAAGGACTTGCCTCACTAGTGGTAGATCTTCACGAAGTAGGCGATCTCCTTGCCCTTACAAACTCCTTGGTTCAACTCCACAATCTTGTCGGAGGCTCCCAAGTGACACCTAACCAATCTAGGAGACACCACTCTCCAAGAAGTAACAAATGGTGTGTTGATGATGAACTCTTTGCTCTTGTGCTTCAAATGATAGTCTCCCCAACACTCAACTCTCTCTCATAGGATTTGGATCTGGTGGAAAGAAGGTTTGAGTGGAAAGCAACTTGGGAAAGGCTAGAGATCAAGATTCATATGGTAGGAATGGAATATCTTGGTCTCAACACATGAGTAGGTAGTTCTCTCTCAGAACATATGAGTTGGAAGTGTAGATGTGTTCTGATGGCTCTCTCCACGAATGAAGAGGAGGTGGAGGGGTATATATAGCATCCACACAAAATCTAACCGTTACACACAATTTACCAATCTAGGTGGGACCGAATCAACAAACTCGGTCGGACCGAAATAGTAAACCTAGTGACCGTTAGTGATTTTTGGTGGGACCGACATGCAACTCGGTAGGACCGATATGGTTAGGGTTAGGGCATAACGTAATCTCGGTGAGACCGATTACACAAACTCGGTGAGACCGGTTTTCGTAATTAGCTAACCAGAGAGTTGGTCAGGCAAACTCGGTGGGACCGATTTGCTCTTTCGGTGAGACTGAAAAGTTACAAAAAGGAAACAGAGAGTTTACATTTCAATCTCGGTGGGACCGATCCGCTCTTTCAGTGAGACCGAAAAGTTACGAAAGGGAAACAGAGAGTTTGCAATCCCATCTCGGTGAGACCGAGATCCCTATCGGTAGAACCGAATTGCTAGGGTTTGGTAGTGGCTTATGACAAGTGAAACTCGGTGGCGCCGGATTGAAAGAATCGGTATGACCGAGTTTGGCTTAGGGTTTAGGTCATATGTGGATATGGGAAAGTGGCTGAGGATTTTGGAGCATATCATTAAGCACATAAAGCAAAGGGCTCATTAGGCAACACCTCGTCCCTCCTTGATAGTATTGGCTTTTCCTATGGACTCAATGTGATCTTGGATCACTAAAATATAAAATGAAGAGTCTTGAGCTTTTGAGCTTGAGCCAATCCTTTGTCCTTAGCATTTTGAGGGTTCCACTTTCACCATCCATGCCATGCCAATCATTGAGCTTTCCTGAAATAATTATCTTGGAATAGCATTAGCTCAAAGAGCTATATGTTGTTATGAATTACCAAAACCACCTAGAGCTATATAGCACACGGGCATCTTGCCGCAGGGTGTACCACCGACCCAAACTCAATTTTCTTTCAGACGCTTAGGTGCACCAGATGCCGTGCCATGCTAAAAAATGTAAAAAAAAAACATGTCCATTTTTTAAAAACCTGTTATCTTCAAACCATCAAAACAACCCGAGGAATATATTTTGAGTGAAGCATGATTTACTTTTACTGATATATGTATATCAAAACTAGAGTGTTTATATTTCAAGCCCGTGAACAAGTATTATTCTACTACTTTGGATCCATTGCAACGCACAGGCCAGCACACTGGTAGTAGTAGTCTCTATCTCTATCTCTACTCTACTCTTATAAACAAACAAAGTTGTTGATGATGGTGTGTCTGCCATCCTGCAGTATATGCCGTCCGATTTATATCTTACGGATAGGAAGGAAACTATGACAATTTTGCAAAAAAAATACCCACAACCCTCTTATACTAGCAAGATGACCGTGCGTTGCACGGAACATCAAGATGCATTTGTATGAGTAGTTTATCTTGTGGAAGAAAAGGATGAACGAGGGAAGGCCTTATTTGCAAATGTGGAGAGGGGTGTGGGTATCTTTTTGCAAAATTGCCATTGTTTCCTTCCTATCCATCGGATATAAATCGGATGGCCTATATTGCAGGATGGCAGGCACACCATCATCACCAACTCTGCTTTTTATAAGAGCTCTTATAAAAAGCAGAGTTGGTGATGATGGTGTGCCTGCCATCCTGCAATATAGGCCGTCCGATCTATATCTAACGGATAGGAAGGAAACTATGACAATTTACCCGCACTCCTCTCCACATTTGTAGATAAGGCCTTCCCTCGTTCATCCTTTTCTCCCACAAGATCTTGATGTTCCGTGCAACGCACGGGCATCTTGCTAGTCTCTACTCTTATAAAAAACAGAGTTGGTGATGATGGTGTGCCTGCCACCCTGCAATATAGGCCATCCAATTTATATCTGATGGATAGGAAGAAAACTATGGCAATTTTGCAAAAAGAAACCTACACCCCTCTCCACATTTGCAAATAAGGCCTTCCCTCGTTCATCCTTTTCTCTCACAAGATAAACTACTCATACAAATGCATCTTGATGTTCCGTGCAACGCACGAGGATGTTTCCTTGGGGGTCTCTCCAGCGCAGCGTGGCCATAGTTGCAAGTTGACGCCGACGTTGAGGGGCACTCGGATTTTGTCCGACGAGTGGGTAAGATGAGTTTGATAATGTTGTAAATGCATTCTAAAGACTACTTCCGTGTCCATTTCCTAATTCTCCCCCTGCCCACTGTTTCACAGGTTAGGCTCGGTGCAAGTGGAGATTGGCTTGCATATGTACGAGAGGGTACCAACATCAATTTGCACAACATTTACAACGGTGACACCATTCCCATAGAACCTTTGTCCAACATTGGGATCAGCCATGCAACGGGCCACCGCCTGAATTGGTACGATGGAACCACGGTGAGATTGAAGAAGATAGCATGAACCTTGCACATGGCGGTCAAAGGTGGACGATGATGTCTGCAGCCGATTTGTTGTCGTACGAGTACGAAGACGCTGTGCTCCTTTCTAACCGCATCTTCGCGGTGACAAACCAAGGGATTTGTTTCGTATGGGACACATCCTACGGGATACTCCCTCTCTCACAGTTTATTTGTTTTGATTTTTTTCGTTTTATAAGTTTCAAATTCAAATTTAAGAGCTCCCCATCACATGTTGAGATTACAATGTCCATTAAATCATTGCGTGCATGTATAGTAAAGAAATAAATCTCGAGTTTGCCACGAGTTCGTGCAGCGGTAGCACCACAAGGCTTGGCGCAGGAGTTGCATTTACCTCTCGGGGCCCTCAGGTCTGAGCTTTAGCGCCTTACGACACCTGCCTTTGAGTCAATAACATGTCGACCCGATAGGTGGCTGGTCCACATGTAGTGCTCCCGAAGGCAGAGGGGCAGTGGGGCCGAGAGGGGTGAGCCGTAGGTCGGGGGACGTGTGGTGTCATGGGTTCGAGCAGCATCGTGGGAATCGCGTGTGGCTCTGGTAGAAACTTGATGCTCCCCACATTTCAGTTGGCCCACATGTCATGCACACAAAAGCACAGGGGCGGTGCGGCTGAGAGGGTGAGGCGCACGTCGGGGGATGTGGTGCCGTGTGTTGGAGCAGCGTCGTGGGAATCGTGAGTGGTACTGGATGAAACGTGATGGTCGTCGTAGCTGAACTTCCATGGACAAGCTGTCATGTCTACGGACACATGCATTGCATATCGATCACTAGAAGGAGTAGTAGAGAAAGCTAGGCGGATAAATAGTTCCTTATAGTCAAGCGGACCCACGCTACTACTTGTTCCAAAGACATGCACACCATCGAAATAGTCCATCTATATCAATATACACAGAGAGGGAATAATTTTTTTACAACAAAGGAAATAGTTCATCCATCCATAATGCCCTGCTGCTGGTGCAGCATCTTCTTCTTCTCATTTTCTGTGGGAGACGGCTTCACAACAAGCTCTCTAGACCTTGCAGCTATCTCGAAACTCACACGGGCAATGAGGGCAGCATATTTTATCTGCTCATACATCAAGGGATAATTCTCCCATCCATACGACCTTAATGCCAGCATCTCGTCACCCTTCTGAATATTAGTTCCGAGCACAAAATTTTCTACGTCGAATAGGGATGGTGTCGGTTTATCACAATCTTCTACAAGAATTTTTATTTTGGTTTGTACATCAACGATGCTTTTCAAATCAAGGTTGTATGACTCCAACTTCTGTTTGTCCCCTGGAATGGCTGCCCCACAGAAGTATATGTCCTCCCGAGACAAGAAATCGTGAAGCTCACTTGGTATGGAGGGCGCGTGTATGATGTAGTACACCAAAACATCATCTTCGAGGCATAGCTGAAGGACGGTGGGGCGTTGGATCTTCGCAGTGGCACGCTCCGTGTACTCTGCGTCAAGACCGATGACCTTCATCTCCACCTTTTGGAGGGAGTTGGATACATTGTTGATCCACTTCCGAACAACCCTTGGGTGGTCGGTGACTGTGGAAACTATGCTCAACGAGCCTTCAATGAGGACATGTTGGACGCTAAAAACCTGCATCTCGATCTCTTTCGCCATTTGGAACCGCTGGACCGGAGGGCTATGGTTTGGAGAATTAAGATTAGATGGCTAGTCTAACTAAAGAAGATGATTATTTATAGGGGCTTCGGAATTACTCCAGGAGGGTTTGAAGAGGTTAAAACAATGTGAATGCGGTGTGGTTTGGATGCAAATGAAGATGAAGGAGTAGTGAAGAAGCCGAGGAAAATCGGTTCCCGATGGAGAAGTAAATGGGAGACGTGGCCTGCAGACAGATGATTAGACGGCTAGGTAGACTAAACGAAAAGGCTACGCGGGTAGACTGAGGAGTGGGGCTTGTCCCTGTACGTGCCCATCCTTCTAGCGCTACATGTGCCACTGGCTAGTTGAGGTCACTCTTTCGTATCACCGTGGCGAGACATTTTATGATTCCTCTTTTTTCTGCACCCCTCCTGACAGGTGGGACCTATGCAAGCGGATAAAAGTCCTTCGCGCTTCCGCATGCACGAGAATTTGGTTCTGCTCGCAATATGGATGATACCTGGAGGATGAAGTGAACCCAGAGGCATGCTAGCACGGGAGTACTCCCTCCTTTTCGGTTTATAAGGCTTATCTCAACTTTTTTGTTTTTCCAATTTAAAGGGCTCATCTCCATCTCATTTTTAGTTTCCAATGCACATTAAATCTTTGCATGAAAGAACTAAAAAGGAATACACCAATGCATGCAATGTTCCTACTCATCTAGTGGCCAAGCATGCATGCACTGTAATTAATCCAAATTAATGCATGAGTTTAATTGGGATAGTTTTCTAAAGTACGAGATACATTCCTCCACTCACAAAATGCCTTGGTTGATGAGATTTGAGATTTGAGCCCTATAAACCGGAAGGGGGAGTACTACTCATGTTTCTACTACTAGTACACTTGATGGTCAAAACACTACTGTCTTATTCATCCGGTCCTCACAGTGAAGTGACAAGACCCTGCGCCCGAGGTGACACCACTCCAGGCGGCGTGTCCGGGTTACCAAAGTCAGCCTCACCTTATGCACTATGTAGTCACTATCACCGCCGCTATATAGCATGCCTCGCCTCGTCTCCCTCTCCCCTAGCAGCACTTCATCTCCACCTCTGTCTTGCCAGAGATCCTGAGTTCAATCTTCATTTTCACACAAAAAAGAGGTCACTCTTCATCATCTCACTATGCCCCCGCGTACCCTCGTCTCGCTCGCCTCCCCCAGTACCACTATTCCCTCGCTAGCCGCTCCAGCACCGAGAGCCTTCTCCCCCGTAAATCAAGCCCCCCAAAACCCCACCTTCCAAACTCCACCATGGCCGAACGCGATTGGAGCAATCTCCCCAGTGACATCCTCGACCTCTGTTGTTCGTATATGGATATGTTGAGCGCCCTGCGGCTGGCTGCATGCTCGAGGGGCATGCACACGGCCATCGTCGAAGTGAGGCCTAAGCTTTTCAAGACACCCTGCTTGCTGCTATCTGGTCTTGCGAGATTTGCTCACCATGATACGGAGGCGTACATGATGCCCCTCGACTTCAATCTGACTTCCATTAGCCGAAACTTCTTTGCAGGTATGTAGTGGGTCGTCTTACATCATTTCCCTCGACTTCGATCCGATCACCATTGCCCAAAACTTCTTGCAGGTATGTACTGGGTCACCATGAACTCCCACTGGATGGCTGTCGTCATAGAAGACGGGAAAAAGTTGGTGCTCGTGAACTTCCAGACCTCCCATGAGATTTTCCTTCCTCCGTTGGATGATATAGAGTTTTACCATCACGGTCCAAGTCATCTAGATTATGTCGTCAGTTGGACGCACCTTGTTTTGCATAAGATTGTAATCTGCCAAGTGCCCACATGGCATGCGGATTACACAGACTTCAAGCTAATTGCCTTGTTCGACAAGCGACTCACCTATCTTTCCGTCGGTGCCTTCTTTAGCTGGAGTCAGCTCAGCTCGCAGTGGATCATCGTCAAAGTTGATACACACTTTTGTGATGCTATTGAACACAATGGCATCATCTACGCGATCGACAAAGCAGATGGCACCACGTATTGCTGGGACGGCGCGTGTAAGTTATTTTCGTCTGATGTTAATGTAGAAACATGCATCACAATGTAGGTTTCATCTAACCATATATTAGGGAAGTAAATGTGCATATGGGGAACTCTATATTTGGAAGTAGTGAAATCATGTAATGCTTACCATGTGTACATACCTATGTTCGCCCTTCAGCAATCAATGGCTAGAATAATATGCTCACAAAAATTTTGCCCACAGAACATGAGTATATAACAATGCATGGTCTGTTAGTTTCCTTGAAGAATTTGTTTGTGAGGACAAAACATGATTACATAACATGCATGACATGGTAGTTTCCTGTGAAGAATCGATTGTGAGATAACATGAGTATAACCTTGCATGGCGCTTCTATATTTTCGAACCCAGTATGCATTTCCCTCTATTTTCCTCCCAGTTCCAACGGGGACATATCAATGTTGTTTCTTGCATTATCCTACTCATACTCTGAACAATGTTGTTCTTACATTAACAATGCTTGTCCTTTTTGATATGATGAAGTGTCCTTATAGTTACTGCCCTTTGTAATCACACCACCTTTGCCAAAAACAGGGAAGCACAACTGGTTCCTCGCTCGATCGTACGACGGCAAAAGACTGATGATCATTCGGACACATGAGCCGGAAAAGTTATATTGCAAAACCCAAACTATATGCAAGCACCGTGAAATACGTCAGTACCCGGACAGTGGTTGTTACGTCTATGAGCAGGATACCAGCTTGTTGGGGCCTTCGGGATTTTTGAGTTGGAGGCGGGTAAACAGCCTTGGTTCACACTCTCTGTTTCTCGGACTCAATCATTCGATTAACCAGGAGATCACTGTTGGCAAGGACCTTGATGGCAGAGAGGCTCTATTTGCTATGGAAAACTGTGTCTACATGGCGAGCCCTAGGAGTTCGGGAGCAAACTCCCCTGATTGTCAATGATATAGCCTGCAGCCAAAAGAAGGTGAGAATGACAAAGGCATCTGGATTAACTTTGATCCTTGGATGTGTCGAGTCCGACAAGCAGTGATGTGGTTCAAGCCTTCAGGTTGATAGGTAATTGGGTTGTTGCGTCGAAAGGGTGGAGTACTGGTGTCTCTGGATCACTGGTGGCTGAACCAGGACTGCAAATTATGTGGTGTTGGATCATCCCTCTTCGAATGACTTGTTGTCTTTGTTGCTTGTTCTGTATGGGTAGTTCTCTCTTTTGTTATGCATATTCCTTGTCATTTGGTCATCCTCGTCTATGTCACTCTTACTATGTAATAGTTTCCTCTATTTAGAATGTCATTCTCGTCTGGATCACGAGAGTCTGAGCGCTGCAGATGGGTCCATTTTGGTGGTGTAGCAAGACTTCTTATGAACTATCATGTCTTGTTGTTTATGTCAGTAGTAGTCACTAGTCAGTGTTTGAATGTTGTATATATCATTGTTTCGAACTGCTTATTGTCTCGAACTGCTGGTAGGCTAAATGAGGGTATCACCATTCTCTAGTGTTCAGAGTATATCTCCTTTTTTCAAGTTATAATTTGAGCTCAGTGTCTTTTTGACGATGTACACTTGTTTGGGCCAGTGAGGTGTCGTTGAATATGGGCCGAGTAGTAACATAATGCCAAATAGGTCAATTATGACTCTCAGGCCAGGCTCTCAAAAGATCCTCAGAAAAAAAGGCCGGGCTCTCAAAAAAAGAAAGAATAGGGACTCTTAGGCTGACATGTGGGTGCCATGGTGTTTTTGTGCGCTTGCGCGCCGAGAGCATATTTGCCCGTGTTCAAAATTCATGCTACCTTTTCATCCCCAATCTCCCGCCCCTCCCCCACCTCTAGAATCTCGATTCCTACTCCAGTTTCCCCAAATCCCCCTCTTGTACTCCCTGTACTCAAGCGCATTATCATGTCGTTGGTCAACACGGATCTCCGAGCCGGAGATCCTGAGGTCTGCCCTGCCTTCGGGCGCTGCATGCTATCGCTCAACAATGGCATGGCGGCGCTTGACGACCAGTTTGCCGGCAAAGTGCTGATGGTAACCATCAATGGCGACCAACCTCCCGTCTCGCCGGATGACCTTGCCAAAGCTCTTGGCATTGCGCACGACATCCAAATAAGTGACTTGCTCGTCGAAGTCTGTCCGCCACCGGCTGATTTCTTCGTCAGGTTCCTGACAACTTTTGACTGCAGTCATGTGTTTGAATCTTCCCGACGTTTGTTCTATGATGGCGCGCTGGTGAGCTTGGATTGGTGGCACCCAGGATGGGGCTCGGTGCCCTCTGAGCTTGAGTTTTTAACAAAGCTTACCTTCCACGGGATACCTCGACGTGCTTGGAACAGTGAGTCCATGAATGAGCTTATCAATGACCTTGGAGGTGAGCTCGTAAGTATGTTTGTTCCTCCAGACAGCTGGGCTCTGACGGTTATGGCATGAATGAAGAAGCCATCCACCATACCGAAGGTAATTGGTGTTGAGATCCCGGTGCAGGAACCAGGGTTGTACTATTCGTCGCCACCAAGGCCGTCGCGGACCACGTTAGGGATGTACCTGTATTGAGTGTTCGTGCATGTCGAAGAAGTGGTCAATCCATCAATCGAAGTCCTGCCGCCGCCGCTGGTGCCCGGGTCCGTCGATGACGTCCATTACAGGAGTCAACGTCAGACTTTTACCGTGTTGCTCGTAATGATGGATGGCATAGGGCCTACTCCATCGCGCGGCGGAGGACACTGCTTCTTTGGGAGAAGAGGCAGGGCTGGCTACCTGGATGTGCTCTAATTTGAGGTAACAACTGAATCTTGTCAGATACTGTACTAGTTAAATCTGAGCTATGAGTGTGAAGCACAGATGTGCCAGTACATTTGATTGTGACCTGTTCTATTTTTTTACCTGAACTTTTTTTAGAAAGGGCTATACGTCAACTTAATGTTCGAGCAGAACTTACATATTGTGTTGTCTGTCTGTTTTCTTTGCACGGCATTCAAGATATTTCCCCGTCATTGATAAAGACTATGAACCGTTATGTACGAGTTCGTTGGTTTCAACATAGCCCTACCCGTAACGACACTGCTTCCACCCTGCTTGTGTTGCCTGCGTGAAATTTTTGTATGCAAGTTCAGTGTGCTATGACGTTCTATATGATTGTGTCGACTATATAAGTTCTTACTGAGCATCATCAATGCATATGGCTGAAATATGTATTTACGAGCATCGACCGATGGGTCTCTCTCTCTCTCGCTCTCTCACACACACACACATGCACACACGCACAAGTGGGACCCGTTGAATTATTTCTTCACTCGTGACAACTTTTAATTAGGTTCCACTATACTCTAACTTTTTTCTTAAGTTATTAATTGAGGTCACTGACTTCAAAAAGTTGTACAGAAGCCTTGTTTGTGCCTTTCCGGTGTCGCTGAATGTGGGCTGAGTAGCCATGTAAGGCTGTACTGTACTACACAGGCCTTTTTTTCAACATCAGCAATGCAACTCGGCCGACAATTGTACACAATCCAGGTGAACTTGTTATTCTCCGCCCCGCTGGGCTGCAAATCTTTCCTAGTAGGGACGCATTAGGCTTAACAAGAAAATGGGCTTTAAAAAGTAATAAATGGGATGTAATTATAAAAACTAGGCAGTAACTATAAAAAATGCACCAAACACGTAATTGGTTTATAAAATATTACTTTTGGATTTTGAACATTTTAATTTCATTAATTGTTGCGCGCGCAATGTTTCGTTGAATTTTTACGTAATACAAATTTATATTGAAATTGTATTTAGTCTGACTAGAAATTTCGGGATAAAAATATTTCGAGTCCCATCAAAATGTGGGAAATTTTATTGAATTCTATTTTGAATGGCTGGCTGAAATTATTAATCGTTGTCCTAGCTAGAAAATGGGTTGTACTTTTAACAAACTGTAAATGGGCTGTAGTAAATTCCATTAGAATTCAAAAATGGGTTGTACATTCTTACAAATCGCAAATGGGTTATAAGTTCTCTGCCACACACTTGTGGGCCTACTAAGTTGAGGCGTCCCCTAAATAAAGTAAGTTGACGCGTATGCAAGGCTTTGCCAACTTATAGTCAACACACGGTTCTAGCAGTAGTGTCTGTTGGATATCCATCCAACGGATATCATGCTTCTTCTTCAATCTCGGATATTCTAACTTCAGCCACCCAAAAAATGATTCCTCCCCCTGACATCTGGGGCGCACCGTTTCGGAGGCTGACCTGTGGGTCTACTAAGTTCACGCGTACCAAGGGCATTGTCAACTTAGTCAATGTGAACAATTCTAGCTGTAGTGACCATACGATGTCCATCCAACGGCCATCGTGATTCTTCAACCTCTGGTCTTCTTGCTCCAGCCGCCCAAAGTAGCGCCGGTCGTGCCGCCTGCTCCTGCCTCCCGTGGCCGGCTGGGCTGCTGTGGAGGCCTCGCCGTCCCCTACTACTCCCACCGCTAGCCAGGCCGGCAGCCTCACACCGCAGCCGAACTAGTGAACCCTCGTACTCCTCTCTGCGTGGGCAGCCACTGTCGCGTCTTCCCTGGCTCCACGTCGTCCCCTTCCTATGGATCGCCTTCGTCCACCGCCTTGGTGCTCTCGACACGTAGTGGTCGATGTGGTCAATGAACGACTTCCATCGAAAGAGTACTGTACGTGGAGAGGCTGACAGCTGGGTCCACGGCCGCAGCAAGGATGTGCCTCCTTATTACGCGGAAAATAATGGTTCCTCCACCTGATAGCTGGGACCCACCGGAAGGGCCTCTGTATTTCGTGAAAAAAACATTCCCCCCGCTGACAAGTCGGATCCACCAGTTATATCTTCGCACGCAAGGAAGTGCCTCCTTATTACGCACAAAAAAATGAATACCCCCCTGCTAGCTGGGACCCACCATAGTGGGAGGCTGACTTGTGGGCCTACTAAGTTGACGGGGATGGAGGACTTTGTCAACTTAGTCAATATGAACGATTCTAACTCCGGTGACCGTATGATGTCCATCCAACGGCCGTAGTGCTTCTTCAACCTCTGGTCTTCTTGCTCCAGCCGTCCAAAGCAGCGTCGGTCGTGCTGTTGGGTAACGCAGTAATTTCAAAAAAATCCTGCGCACACGCAAGATCATGGTGATGCATAGCAACGAGAGGGGAAGAGTGTTGTCCATGTACCCTCGAAGACCGTAAGCGGAAGCGTTATGACAACGCAGTTGATGTAGTCGTACATCTTCACGATCGACCGATCCTAGTACCGAAAAGACGGCACCTCCGCAATCTGCACACGTTCGGCTCGGTGACGTCCCACGGACTCACGATCCAGCAGAGTGTCGAGGGAGAGCTTCGTCAGCACGACGGCGTGATGATGATGATGATGATGCTACCGGAACAGGGCTCCGCCTAAGCACCGCTACGATATGGCCGAGGTGGATTATGGTGGAGGGGCCACCGCACACGGCTAAGAGATCAATGATCAACTTGTGTGTCTATGGGGTGCTCCCTGGCCACGTATATAAAGGATGGAGGAGGAGGAGGTCGGCCCTAGAGGGGGCGCACCAAGTGTGGGGAGTCCTACTAGGACTCCCAAGTCCTAGTAGGATTCCCCTTTTCCTTTCCGGGGTAGGAGAGAAGAAAGAGGGGAAGAGAGAGGGAGTAGGAAAGGGCAAGGGGGGCGCCGCCCCCTTTCCCCTAGTACAATTCGGACCTATGGGGGGCGCCCGCCTCCTTCCCTTTGGTCTACCTCCTCTATTCCTGTATGGCCCAATAAGGCCCAATACTTCTCCCGGCGAATTCCTGTAACTCTCCGGTACTCCGAAAAATACCCGAATCACTCAGAACCTTTCCGATGTCCGAATATAGCCTTCCAATATATCGATTTTTACGTCTCGACCATTTCGGGACTCCTTCTCATGTCCCTGTTCTCATTCGGGACTCCGAACAAACTTCGGTCATCCAATCACATAACTCATAATACAAATCGTCACAGAACGCACTACTAGAAAAGGCTTGTTAGTGGCGCACCTATTTTTGCCATTAATGGCGCACTATAGGTGCGCCACTATTACCACGCCACTGGTAACAAATAGTAATGGCACACATTTGGTGCGCCATTACAACCACAGATAGTAATGGCGCACCTATAGTGCGCCATTACTATGCCTAGAAGTGCGCTATTACTATCTGACTTAGTAATGGCGAACCACATAGAAGTGCGCCATTACTATCTGACTTAGTAATGGTGCACCACATAGAAGTGCGCCATTACTAACAATTTTTAAAAAAAAAGAAAAAAAATTCCAGTTTTTTTTCAAAAAAAATTCAAATTTCTTTCTCGTTTTTTTCTTATTCTCGGGTCACTGTGGCTTAATCTCGGTCAATATGCTTAATCACAAGTCAAATCGCACTAAGTGGTCAAACTTCTCGAAAGGTCACCCATCCTCACACTACTCCAGCCCAAGCACGCTTAACTTCGCAGTTCTATCCAACCCCAACACCACCTCACTTAACAAGCACTTGTGGATATATCTATCATATCAATCCTATTAAACCTTGTTGATGTCTAGGACTTTGTTCATGTTCATGAGTGTGATGAAATTTTGAAAAAATATTTCAAACTTCCCGATCATATTACGTATCATATTTTGAAAAAAATTCCAAACAAAATTTGAAACCAATTTTTTTTCTGTTACTAGTGGCGCACCTAGCAAATGGTGCGCCATTACTTTGAAACTTTTTCCATTTTCCCCCCCTCTAGATCTTAAAAGCCCCGTATCTTTCGTTCTGTTAGGTTTTTTGGGATTCTGAAAATCTTCAATGGGGTCTCCCTCGTTGAATTCGGATGTAACTTTTCGAGTAGATGATTTTTCATATAAAAAACTTTTTAATCCGAGTACGTATGCAAAAGTTATGCCCATTTTACTAAATTCCAGAGAGATTTTGCAAATAAAGTCGAAATTCATACTTGTAAATTTTTCCAACAACTAGACCACATATCATGTGGGAAACTTATTTTCTTTTATTTTTTTGACATTTCCATCATTTTCTTTTAAAAAAAACTGAAAAGGCGGTCCACTGGGGGGTGCATTTGGTCAAAGTTAGTAATGGCGCACTTTTTGTAGGTGCGCCATTACTAAGTTTGACATAGTAATGGTGCACCTATGCAAAGTGCGCCATTACTAAGTTTGACCAAGGTTTGACGCAGTCATACACATAGTAATGGCGCACTTTGTACACGTGCGCCATTACTATGTCAACTAGTAATGGCGCACCATCCCCTGGTGCGCCACTGCTAACAATTTTTATTATTATTTTTTTCAAGGGTTTTTATCAGTTATGCCACCTGTTGTGTCCCACTACTCAGGTTTGTCACTAGAAATTTCAACTGCTCAAAAATGCCATCGCTTCATTAGACACATGCTAAAAAATGCCACTAAACACCATTATTGTGATCTCAAATCTCTTTTGCCATGTTATAATGACATAAATACCTATGAACCAACATGCCAGCTCTCCCTCTATCTCACTATAATAAAGTATGGGGCCCACTTGATCCCAACAGCGTTCTTATTTTCCTGTAAAATTATTCGCTTGGTTACTCCTGACAAGTGGGGCCACACATATCATTGTGAGATAGAGAGAACTGACATGTGGGTCTAGGCTTATTTTTGTCATAGAACATGGTCAACGGGTTTGACGTAAAAATGACAATGTCTAATGGCATTTTTGAGCAAACATCTAACAGAACGATGGCATCTTTTAGATATCTAATGGCATTTTTGAGCAAGCATCTCACGGATTGATGGCATTTTTGAGCAGTTGTAACTTCTAATGGCAAAACTGAGTAGTGGGACACAACTAGTGGCATAAATGATAAAACCAGGTGCACCATTAGTAATATGTCAATAATGGCGTACCTGTATCTGGTGCGCCACTGCTATATAGCAGTGGTGCACCACATACATGGTGCGCCATTAATGTTCATATTAGCTATAGCCATTTTTCTAGTAGTGACGTTAAGCGTGCGGACCCTACGGGTTCGAGAACTATGTAGACATGATCGAGACACATCTCCGGTCAATAACCAATAGCGGAACCTGGATGCTCATATTGGCTCCTACATATTCTACGAAGATCTTTATCGGTCAAACCGCATAACAACATACGTTGTTCCCTTTGTCATCGATATGTTACTTGCCCGAGATTCGATCGTTGGTATCCTCATACCTAGTTCAATCTCAATACCGTCAAGTCTCTTTACTCGTTCCGTAATGCATCATCATGCAACTAACTCATTAGTCACAATGCTTGCAAGTCTTAGAGTGATGTGCATTACCGAGAGGGCCCAGAGATACCTCTCCGATACACGGAGTGACAAATCCTATTCTCGATCTATGCCAACTCAACAAACACCATTAGAGACACTTGTAGAGCATCTTTATAATCACCTAGTTACGTTGTGACGTTTGATAGCACACAAGGTGTTCCTCCGGTATTCGGGAGTTGCATAATCTCATACTCAGAGGAACATGTATAAGTCATGAAGAAAGCAGTAGCAATAAAACTGAATGATCATTATGCTAAGCTAACGGATGGGTCTTGTCCATCACATCATTCTATAATGATGTGATCCCGTTCATCAAATGACAACACATGTCCATCGCTAGGAAACTTAACCATCTTTGATTAATGAGCTAGTCAAGTAGAGGCATACTAGGGACACTCTTTTTGTCTATGTATTCACACATGTACTAAGTTTCCGGTTAATACAACTCTAGCATTAATAATAAACATTTATCATGATATAAGGAAATATAAATAACAACTTTATTATTGCCTCTAGGGCATATTTCCTTTAGTCTCCCACTTGCACTAGAGTCAATAATCTAGTTCACATCGTCATGTGATTAAACACCAATAGTTCACATCTCCATGTGACTAACACCCAAAGGATTTACTAGAGTCAATAATCTAGTTCACATCGCTATGTGATTGACACCCAAAGAGTTATCATGTTTTGCTTGTGAGAGAAATTTAGTCAACGGGTCTGCCACATTCAGAGTTGTATGTATTTTGCAAATTTTCTATGTCTACAATGCTTTGTACGAAGCTACTCTAGCTAATTGCTCCCACTTTCAATATGTATCTAGATCTAGACTTAGGGTCATCCAGATCAGTGGCAAAGCTTGCATCGACGTAACTCTTTACGATGAACTCTTTGTCACCTCCATAACCGAGAAACATTTCCTTATTCCACTAAGGATATTTTTGACCGCTGTCCAATGATCCACACCTGGATCACTATTGTACCCTCTTGCCAAACTTATGGTGAGGTACACAATAGGTCTGGTACACAGCATAGCAAACTTTGTAGAACCTATGACTGAGGCATAGGGAATGACTTTTCATTCTCTTTCTATTTCTGTCGTGGTCGGGTTTTGAGTCTTTACTCAAATTCACACCTTGCAACACAGGCAAGAAATCCTTCTTTGGTTGTTCCATCTTCAACTACTTCAAAATCTTGTCAAGGTATGTAGTCATTGAAAATATATCAAGCGTCTTGATCTATCTCTATAGATCTTGATGCTCAATATGTAAGTAGCTTCATCGAGGTTTTTCTTTGAAAAACTCCTTTCAAACATTCCTTTATGCTTTCTAGAAAATTCTACATTATTTCTGATCAACAATATGTCATTCACATATACTTATCAGAAATGTTGTAGTGCTCCCACTCACTTTCTTGTAAATACAGGCTTCACCGCAAGTCTGTATAAAACCATATGCTTTGATCACTTTATCAAAGCATATATTCCAACTTTGAGATGCTTGCACCAGTCCATAGATGAATCGCTGGAGCTTGCTCACTTTGTTAGCACCTTTAGGATCGACAAAACCTTCTGGTTGCATCATATACAACTCTTCTTTAAGAAATCCATTATGGAATGCAGTTTTGACATCCATTTGCCAGATTTCATAAAATGCGGCAACTGCTAACATGATTTGGACAGACTTTTAAGCATCAATACGAGTGAGAAACACTCATCGTAGTCAACACCTTGAACTTGTCGAAAACATTTTTGCGACAATTCGAACTTTGTAGATAGTAACACTACTATCAGCGTCCATCTTCCTCTTGAAGATCCATTTATTCTCAATGACTCACCGATCATCGGGCAAGTCAATCAAAGTCCATACTTTATTCTCATACATGGATCCCATCTCAGATTTCATGGCCTCAAGCCATTTTGCGGAATCTGGGCTCATCATTGCTTCCTCATAGTTCGTAGGTTAGTCTGTTGGAAATATGCCCTAGAGGCAATAATAAATTAGTTATTATTATTATTATATTTCATTGTTCATGATAACCGTTTATTATCCATGGTAGAATTGTATTGATAGGAAACTCAGATACATGTGTGGGTACATAGACAACACCATGTCCCTAGTAAGCCTCTAGTTGACTAGCTCGTTGATCAATAAGATGGTTACGGTTTCCTGACCATGGACATTGGATGCCATTGATAACGGGATCACATCATTAGGAGAATGATGTGATGGACAAGACCCAATCCTAAGCCTAGCACAAAGATCGTGTAGTTCGTATGCTAAAGCTTTTCTAATGTCAAGTATCATTTCCTTAGACCATGAGATTGTGCAACTCCCGGATACCGTAGGAGTACTTTGGGTGTGCCAAACGTCACAACGTAACTGGGTGGCTATAAAGGCTCACTACAGGTATCTCCGAAAGTGTCTGTTGGGTTGGCACGAATCGAGACTGGGATTTGTCACTCCGTGTAAACGGAGAGGTATCTCTGGGCCCACTCGGTAGGACATCATCATAATGTGCACAATGTGACCAAGGAGTTGATCACGGGATGATGTGTTATGGAACGAGTAAAGAGACTTGCCGGTAACGAGATTGAACAAGGTATCGGATACCGACGATCAAATCTCGGGCAAGTACAATACCGCTAGACAAAGGGAATTGTATACGGGATTGATTGAATCCTCGACATCATGGTTCCTCCAATGAGATCATCGTGGAACATGTGGGAGCCAACATGGGTATCCAGATCCCGTTGTTGGTTATTGACCGGAGAGTTGTCTCGGTCATGTCTGCATGGTTCCCGAACCCGTAGGGTCTACACACTTAAGGTTCGGTGACGCTAAAGTTGTTATGGGAAATAGTATGTGGTTACCGAATGTTGTTCGGAGTCCCGGATGAGATCCCGGACATGATGAGGAGCTCCGGAGTGGTCCGGAGGTGAAGATCGGTATATTGGACGAAGGGTATTGGAGTCCGGAATTGTTCCGAGGGTACCAGGTGATGACCAGCGTGTCCGAAAGGGGTTTCAGAGGCCCCGGCAAGCGTTGGGGGGCCTTATGGGCCAAGGGGAGAGGGCACATCAGCCCACTAAGGGGCTGAGCGCCCCTCCCACCCCATCTCACATAACCAGGAGAGGTGGGGGTGCCACCCCTAGGGCAGCCGCCCCTCCCGGCTTGGGGGGCAAGTTTCCTAGGGGGTGGGGGCACCCAAACCCATCTAGGGTTTCCCCTGTGGCCGCCGCCCCTCCCCTAGGGAACCCTAGGGCGCCTCCCCCTCCTCCCTTCCCCCTATATATAGTGAGGGGGAGAGAGGGCAGCCGCACCCTTCCCCTGGCGCAGCCCTCTTCCTCCTCCAGCACCTCATCCTCCTCCGTAGTGCTTGGCGAAGCCCTGCCGAAGAACCACGAGCTCCATCACCACCACGCCGTCGTGCTGTCGGAGTTTTCCCTCAACTTCTCCTCTCACCTTGCTGGATCAAGAAGGAGGAGACGTCTCCCAACCGTACGTGTGTTGAACACGGAGGTGCCGTCCGTTCGGCGCTAGGATCATTGGTGATTTGGATCACGACGAGTACGACTCCATCAACCCCGTTCACTTGAACGCTTCCGCTTAGCGATCTACAAGGGTATGTAGATGCACTCTCCTTCCCCTCGTTTCTAGATTATTCCATAGATTGATCTTGGTGATGCGTAGAAAATTTTGAATTTCTGCTACGATCCACAACAGTGGCATCATGAGCTAGGTCTATGCGTAGTTTCTATGCACGAGTAGAACACAAAGCAGTTGTGGGCGTTGATATTGTCAATTTACTTGCCGTTACTAGTCTTGTCTTGATTCAGCGTCATCGTGGGATGAAGCGGCCCGGACCGACCTTACACGTACTCTTACGTGAGACTGGTTCCACCGACTGACATGCACTAGTTGCATAAGGTGGCTAGCGGGTGTCTGTCTCTCCCACTTTAGTCGGATCGGATTCGATGAAAAGGGTCCTTATGAAGGGTAAATAGAAATTGGCATCAGGTTGTGGTTTTGGCGTAGGTAAGAAACGTTCTTGCTAGAAACCTATAGCAGCCACGTAAAAAATTTGCAACAACAATTAGAGGACGTCTAACTTGTTTTTGCAGCATATGCCGTGTGATGTGATATGGCCAAAAGGATGTGATGAATGATATATGTGATGTATGAGATTGATCATGTTCTTGTAATAGGAATCACGACTTGCATGTCGATGAGTATGACAACCGGTAGGAGCCATAGGAGTTGTCTTAATTTATTTATGACCTGCGTGTCAACATAAACGTCATGTAATTACTTTACTTTATTGCTAAAGCGTTAGCCATAGTAGTAGAAGTAATAGATGACGAGACAACTTCAAGAAGACACGATGATGGAGATCATGATGATGGAGATCATGGTGTCATGCCGGTGACAACGCTGATCATGGAGCCCTGAAGATGGAGATCAAAAGGAGCAAAATGATATTGGCCATATCATGTCACTATTTGATTGCATGTGATGTTTATCAGTTTTTACATCTTATTTGCTTAGAACGATGGTAGCTTAAATAAGATGATCCCTCACTAAAATTTCAAGAAAAGTGTTCCCCCTAACTGTGCACCGTTGCGAAGGTTCGTCGTTTCGAAGCACCACGTGATGATCGGGTGTGATAGATTCTAACGTTTGAATACAACGGGTGTAAGCCAGATTTACACACGCAATACACTTAGGTTGACTTGACGAGCCTAGCATGTACAGACATGGCCTCGGAACACGGAAGACCGAAAGGTCGAGCATGAGTCGTATAGAAGATACGATCAACATGAAGATGTTCACCGATGTTGACTAGTTCGTCTCACATGATGATCGGACATGGCCTAGTTGACTCGGATCATGTTTCACTTAGATGACTAGAGGGATGTCTATTTGAGTGGGAGTTCATTAAATGATTTGATTAGATGAACTTAATTATCATGAACATAGTCTAAATTGTCTTTGCAAATATGTTGTAGATAAATAGCTCACATTGTAGCTCCCTGTTTCAATACGTTCCTAGAGAAAGATTAAGTTGAAAGATATTGTAAGCAATGATGCGGACTAGGTTCGTAGTCCGAGGAGTGTCCTCACTGCTACACAGAAGGCTTGCGTCTTTGATGCACCGCTCGATGTGCAAACCCCTACAACATCGTCTGTGGATGTTGTGAACACCTGACAGACACATTCTGATGACTACTTGATATTTTAGTGCACCATACTTTATGGCTTAGAATCGGGATTCCAATGACGTTTTGAACGCCATAGAACGTATGAGATGTTCCAAGAGCTGAAATTGGGATTTCAGGCTCATGCCCGTGTTGAGAGGTGTGAGACCTCTGACAAGTTCTTTTGCCAACAAGATAGAGGAGAATAGCTCAGCTAGTGAGCATGTGCTCAGAATGTCTGGGTGCTACAATCACTTAAATCAAGTGGGAGTTAAACTTCCAGATAAGATAGTGATTGATAGAGTTCTCTAGCCACTATCACTAAGCTACTAGATCTTCGTGATGAACTATGACATGCAAGGGATGGAATTGATCCCGGAGCTGTTCGCGGTGCTTAAGACCGCAAAAGGTAGAAATCAAGAAGGAGCATCAAGTGTTGATGGTTTAACAAGACCACTGGTTTCAAGAAGGGCAAGGGCTAGAAGGGAAACCTCATGGATGGCAAACTAGTTGCCGCTCCAGTGAAGGAACCCAAGGTTGAACCCAAACCCGAGACTAGGTGCTTCTATTGTAAGGGGAACGGTCACTGGTAGCGGAATTACCCCAAATGCATGGTAGATTAGAAGGCTGGCAACTTCAACAAAGTATATACGTGTTATTAATGTGTACCTCACTAGTACTCCTGGTAGCACCTGGGTATTGGATACCGGTTCAGTTGCTATTATTGGTGACTTGAAGCAAAAGCTACAGACTAAACGGAGACTGGCTAAGGGCGAGGTGACGATGTGTGTTGGAAGTGTTTCCAATGTTGATGAGATCACCATCGCACGCTCCATCTGCCTTCGGGATTAGTATTGAACCTAGATAAATGTTATCAGGTGTCTACGTTGAGCATGAATATGATTAGATCATGTTCATTGCAATACGGTTATTCATTTAAATTAGAGAATAATGGTTATTCTGTTTACATGAATGATACCTTTCATGGTCATGCACCCTATGTGAATGGTTCATTGAATCTCGGTCGTGGTAATACACATGTTCACGCCAAAAGATGTAGAGTTAATAATGATAGTACCACTTTCTCGTGGCACTGCCGCTTAGGTCATATTGGTGTAAGATGCATGAAGAAACTCCATGTCGACGGATGTTTGGAGTCACTTGATTTTGAATCACTTGACACATGCGAGCCATGCCTCATGGGCAGGATGAGTAAGACCCCGTTTTCAGGTACAATGAAACGGGCAAGTGACTTGTTGGAAATCATGCATGCTGATGCATGTGATCCAATGAGAATTGAAGCGTGCGGTGGATATCGCTATTTTCTCATCTTCACTGACGATTTGGGTAGATATAGGTATATCTACTTAATGAAGCACAAGTCTGAAACGTTTGAAAAGTTCAAGCGATTTCAGAGTGAAGTTAAGAATCATCATAACAATAAGATCATGTTCCTACGATCTGATCAAAAGGGGATTTTCTGAGTTATGAGTTTGGCAATCACTTAAGACATTGTGGAATTGTTTCACAGTTGAAGCCACCTGGAACACCACAAGGTAATGGTGTGTCCGGACATCGTAATCGAACCCTATGAGATATGGTGCGATCTATGATGTCTCTTACCAATCTACCGTTTTCATTTTGAGGTTATGCGTTAGAGACAGCTGCATTCACTTTAGATAGGACACCATCTAAGTCCGTTGAGACGACGTCATATGAACATTGTTTTGGCAAGAAACCAAAGTTGTCGTTTCTTAATGTTTGGGGATGCGATGCTTAAGGCTTCAGCCGGAGAAGCTCGAACCCAAAGCGGACAAACACATCTTCATAGGATACCCAAAGGTGACAGTTGGGTATACCTTCTATCTCAGATCCGAGGGCAAATTGTTTGTCGCTAAGAACGGGTCCTTTCTCGAGAAGGAGTTTCTCTCGAAAGATTTGAGTGGGAGGAAGATAGAACTTGATGAGGTTGTCGAACCTTTACTTCAACCAGAGAGTGATGCAACACAGAAAGATGTTTTCTGTGGCGCCTACGTTTATTGAAGACGAAGTTAATGATAGTGATCATGAAGCTTCGGATCAAGTTGCTATCGAACCTTGTAGGTCGACAAGGATATGTACTACTCCTGAGTGGTACGGTAATCCTGTCTTAGATATCATGTTCTCAGACAACAATGAACCTACGAGCTATGGAGAAGCGATGGTGGGCCCGTATTCCGACAAATGGTTAGAAGCCATGAAATCCGAGATAGGATCCATATATAAGAACAAAGTATGGACTTTGGTGGACTTGCCCGATGATCGGCAAGCCATTGAGATAAATGGATCGTTAAGAAGAAGACGGATGTGGGCGGTAATGTTACCGTCTATGAAGCTCGATTTGTGGGAAAGAGTCTTTTCACAAGTTCAAGGAGTTGACTACGATGAGAATTTCTCACCCGTAGCGATGCTTAAGTCCGTCGGAATCATGTTAGCATTAGCTCTACTTTTCGATTATGAAATCTTATAGATGGATGTCAAAACAAGTTTTCTTACCAGTTTTCGTAAGAGAAGTTGTATGTGATACAATAAAAGGTTTTGTCGATCCTAAGGATGCTAAAAGGTATGTTGGCTCCAGCAATCCTTCTATGGACTAGAGCAAGCATCTCGGAATCGGAATATATGTTTTGATGGAGTGATCAAAGCTTTTAGGTTTATACAATGTTTGCTAGAAACTTGTATTTACAAGAAAGTGAGTGGGAGCACTATAACATTTCTGATAAGTATATGTGGATGACATATTGTTGATCCGAAATAATGTAGAATTTCTGGAAAGCATAAATGGTAGTTTGAAGAGTGTTTTTCAAAGGAAGACCTGGATAAAGCTGCTTACATATTGGGCATCAAGATCTATAGAGATAGATCAAGACGCCTGATGGTACTTTCAAAGAACGCACACCTTGACATGTTTTTGAAGGAGTTCAAAATAGATCAGTCAAAGAAGGGGTTCTTACCTGAGTTGTAAGGTGTGAAGTTGAGTAAGACTCAAAGCTTGACCACGGCAGAAGAAAGAAGAAGGACGAAGGTCGTCCCCTATGCTTTTGTCATAGGCTCTATACGGTATGCCATGCTGAGTACCGCACCTGATGTGTGCCTTGCCACATGTCTGGCAAGAGGGTACGAAGGTGATCTAGGAGTGGATCACCAAATAGCAGTCAAAATTATCCTTAGAGGAATAAGGAAATGTTTCTCGGTTATGGAGGTGATAAAGAGTTTGACATAAAGAGTTACGTCGATGCAAGCTTAACACCTATCCGGATAGCTTTGAGTAGAGATACCGGATACGTATAATGGAGCAATAATTTGAAATAGCTCCAAGTGGAACGTGGTAGCAACATCTACGATATAAAGTTTGGCGAAATACATAGGGATCTGAATATGGCAAGACCCGTTGACTACAACCTCTCTCACAAGCATAACATGATCAAACCCAAAACTCATTGAGTATTAATCACATAGTGATGTGAACTAGATTAGTGACTCTAGTAAACTCTTTGGATGTTGGTCACATGGCGATGTGACCTGTGAGTGTTAATCACATGGCGATGTGAACTAGATTATTGACTCTAGTACAAGTGGGAGACGT
Source organism: Triticum urartu (assembly GCF_056163025.1). NCBI lineage: Eukaryota > Viridiplantae > Streptophyta > Magnoliopsida > Poales > Poaceae > Triticum > Triticum urartu. The sequence goes on along the minus strand of NC_141875.1, from coordinate 117,581,215 downwards.
TGGAAATATGCCCTAGAGGCAATAATAAATTAGTTATTATTATTAATTATTATTATATTTCATTGTTCATGATAACCGTTTATTATCCATGCTAGAATTGTATTGATAGGAAACTCAGATACATGTGTGGATACATAGACAACACCATGTCCCTAGTAAGCCTCTAGTTGACTAGCTCATTGATCAATAAGATGGTTACGGTTTCCTGACCATGGACATTGAATATCGTTGATAACGGGATCACATCATTAGGAGAATGATGTGATGGACAAGACCCAATCCTAAGCCTAGCACAAAGATCGTGTAGTTCGTATGCTAAAGCTTTTCTAATGTCAAGTATCATTTCCTTAGACCATGAGATTGTGCAACTCCCGGATACCGTAGGAGTACTTTGGGTGTGCCAAATGTCACAAGTAACTGGGTGGTTAGAAAGGTTCACTACAGGTATCTCTGAAAGTGTCTGTTGGGTTGGCACGAATCGAGACTGGGATTTGTCACTCCGTGTAAACGGAGAGGTATCTCTGGGCCCACTCGGTAGGACATCATCATAATGTGCACAATGTGACCAAGGAGTTGATCACGGGATGATGTGTTATGGAATGAGTAAAGAGACTTGCCGGTAACGAGATTGAACAAGGTATCGGATACCGACGATCAAATCTCGGGCAAGTACAATACCGCTAGACAAAGGGAATTGTATACGGGATTGATTGAATCCTCGACATCATGGTTCCTCCAATGAGATCATCGTGGAACATGTGGGAGCCAACATGGGTATCCAGATCCCGTTGTTGGTTATTGACCGGAGAGTTGTCTCGGTCATGTCTGCATGGTTCCCGAACCCGTAGGGTCTACACACTTAAGGTTCGGTGACGCTAAAGTTGTTATGGGAAATAGTATGTGGTTACCGAATGTTGTTCGGAGTCCCGGATGAGATCCCGGACATGATGAGGAGCTCCGGAGTGGTCCGGAGGTGAAGATCGGTATATTGGACGAAGGGTATTGGAGTCCGGAATTGTTCCGAGGGTACCAGGTGATGACCAGCGTGTCCGAAAGGGGTTTCAGAGGCCCCGGCAAGCGTTGGGGGGCCTTATGGGCCAAGGGGAGAGGGCACATCAGCCCACTAAGGGGCTGAGCGCCCCTCCCACCCCATCTCACATAACCAGGAGAGGTGGGGGTGCCACCCCTAGGGCAGCCGCCCCTCCCGGCTTGGGGGGCAAGTTTCCTAGGGGGTGGGGGCACCCAAACCCATCTAGGGTTTCCCCTGTGGCCGCCGCCCCTCCCCTAGGGAACCCTAGGGTGCCTCCCCCTCCTCCCTTCCCCCTATATATAGTGAGGGAGAGAGAGGGCAGCCGCACCCTTCCCCTGGCGCAGCCCTCTTCCTCCTCTAACACCTCATCCTCCTCTGTAGTGCTTGGCGAAGCCCTGCCGGAGAACCACGAGCTCCATCACCACCACGCCGTCGTGCTGTCGGAGTTTTCCCTCAACTTCTCCTCTCACCTTGCTGGATCAAGAAGGAGGAGACGTCTCCCAACCGTACGTGTGTTGAACGCGGAGGTGCCGTCCGTTCGGTGCTAGGATCATCGGTGATTTGGATCACGATGAGTACGACTCCATCAACCCCGTTCACTTGAACGCTTCCGCTTAGAGACCTGCAAGGGTATGTAGATGCACTCTCCTTCCCCTCGTTGCTAGATTACTCCATAGATTGATCTTGCTGATGCGTAGAAAATTTTGAATTTCTGCTACGATCCCCAACATAGTCATGGTCTAGTAACATGACTTTTAGAACAGGATTACCGTACCACTCTAGTGCGGAACATACTCTGGTTGACCTACGAGGTTCGGTAGTAACTTGATCTGAAGTTTCATGATCATCATCATTAACTTACTCACTAATTGGTGTAGGCATCACTAAAACTGATTTCTGTGATGAACTACTTTCCAATTCGGGAGAAGGTACAATTACCTCATCAAGTTCTACTTTTCTCCCACACACTTCTTTCGAGAGAAAACTCCTTCTCTAGAAAGGATCCATTCTTAGCAACAAAGATCTTGCCTTTGGATATGTGATAGAAGGTGTAACCAACAGTTTCTTTTGGGTATCCTATGAAGACGCACTTCTCCGATTTGGGTTTGAGCTTATCAGGCTGAAACTTTTTCACATAAGCATCGCAACCCCAAACTTTAAGAAACAACAACTTAGGTTTCTTGCTAAACGACAGATCATACGGTGTCGTCTCGATGGATTTTTAGACGGTGTCCTATTTAACGTGAATGTGGCTGTCTCTAATGCATAACCCCACAATGATAGTGGTAATTCAGTAAGAGACATCATAGATTGCACCACATCTAATAAAGTACGGTTATGACGTTCGGACACACCATTACATTTTGGTGTTCCAGGTGGCGTGAGTTGCGAAACTATTCCACATTGTTTCAAATGAAGACCAAACTCGTAACTCAAATATTTGTTTCCGCGATCAGATCGTAGAAATTTTATTTTCTTGTTACGATGATTTTCCACTTCACTCTGAAATTCTTTGAACTTTTCAAATGTTTCAGACTTATGTTTCATCAAGTAGATATACCCATATCTGCTCAAATCATCTGTGAAGGTCAGAAAATAACGATACCCGCCGCGAGCCTCAACACTCATTGGACCGCACACATCAGTATGTATTATTTCCAACAAGTCTGTTGCTCGCTCCATTGTTCCAAAGAACGGAGTCTTAGTCACTTGCCCATGAGGCATGGTTTCCAAGAATCAAGTGATTCCAAAAGTCCATCAGCATGGAGTTTCTTCATGCGCTTTACACCAATATGACCTAAACGGCAGTGCCACAAATAAGTTGCACTATCATTATTAACTTTGCATCTTTTGGCTTCAATATTATGAATATGTGTATCACTACGATCAAGATTCAATAAACCATGTATATTGAGTGTATGACCATAGAAGGTTTTATTCATGTAAATAGAACAACAATAATTCTTTGACTTAAATGAATAATCGTTTTGCAATAAACATGATCCAATCATATTCATGCTCAACGCGAACACCAAGTAACATTTATTTTAGGTTCAACACTAATCCCGAAGGTAAAGGGAGTGTGCAATGGTGATCTTATCAACCTTGGAATCGCTTCCAACTCACATCCTCACCTTGCCCTTAACTAGTCTCTGTTTATTTTGCAACTCCCGTTTCGAGTTACTACTCTTAGCAACTGGACCAGTATCAAATATTGAGGGGTTGCTATAAACACTAGTAAAGTACACATCAATAACATGTATATCAAATATACTTTTGTTCACTTTGCCATCCTTCTTATCCGCCAAGTATCTAGGGCAGTTCCACTTCCAGTGACCATTTCCTTTGCAGTATAAGCACTCGGTTTTAGGCTTGGGTCTAGCTTTGGGCTTCTTCATGGGAGTGGCAACTTGCTTGCCATTCTTCTTGAAGTTCCCTTTCTTTCCCTTGCCCTTTTACTTGAAACTAGTGGTCTTGTCAACAATCAACACTTGATGCTTTTCTTGATTTCTACCTTCGCTGATTTCAACATCGCGAAGAGCTTGGGAGTTACTTTCATCATCCCTTGCATATTATAGTTCGTCACGAAGTTCCAGTAACTTGGGGATAGTGACTAGAGAACTTTGTCAATTACTATCTTATCTGTAAGATTAAATCCCACTTGATTCAAGCAATTGTAGTACCCAGACAATCTGAGCACATGCTCACTGGTTGAGCTATTCTCCTCCATCTTGTAGGCAAAGTACTGTCAGAGGTCTCCTACCTCACGACACGGGCATGAGTATGAAATACCAATTTCAACTCTTGGAACATCTCATATGCTCCATGTCGTTCAAAACAATTTTGAAGTCCCGATTCTAAGCCGTAAAGCATGGTGTACTAAACTATTAAGTAGTCATCATACCGAGCTTTGTCAAACATTCATAATGTCTGCATCTGCTCCTGCAACAGGTCTGTCACCTAGCGATGCATCAAGGACATAATTCTTCTGTGCAGCAATGAGGATAATCCTCGGATCACGGACCTAGTCCGCATCATTGCTACTCTCATCTTTCAACATAGTTTTCTCTAGGAACATATCATAAATAAAACGGGGAAGCTATACGCGAGCAATTGATCTACAACATAGTTATGCAAATACTATCAGGACTAAGTTCATGATAGATTTAAGTTCAATTAATCATATTACTTAAGAACTCCCACTTAGATAGACATCCCTCTAATCATCTATGTGATCACGTGATCCATATCAACTAAACCATATCCGATTATCACGTGAGATGGAGTAGTTTTCAATGGTGAACATCACTATGTTGATCATATCTACTATATGATTCACGCTCGACCTTTCGGTCTCAGTGTTCTGAGGACATATCTGCATATGCTAGGCTCGTCAAGTTTAACCCGAGTATTCCGCGTGTGCAAAACTGGCTTGCACCCGTTGTATGTGAATGTAGAGCTTATCACACCCGATCATCACGTGGTGTCTCGGCACGACGAACTGTCGCAACGGTGCATACTCACGGAGAACACTTATACCTTGAAATTTAGTGAGGGGTCATCTTATAATGCTACCGCCGTACTAAGCAATATAAGATGCATAAAAGATAAACATCATATGCAATCAAAATATGTGACATGATATGGCCATCATCATCTTGTGCCTTTGATCTCCATCTCCAAAGTATTTTCATGATCTCCATCGTCACCGGCATGACACCATGATCTCCATCATCTTGATCTCTATCAACATGTCGTCACATGGTCGTCTCTCCAACTATAGCTTTTGCAACTATTGCTATCGCATAGCGATAAAGTAAAGCAATTGTATGGCGCTTGCATCTTATGCAATAAAGAGACAACCATAAGGCTTCTGCCAGTTGCCGATAACTTTAACAAAGCATGATCATCTCATACAACAATTTATATCTTGTCACATCTTGACCATATCACATCACAACATGCCCTGCAAAAACAAGTTAGACGTCCTCTACTCTGTTGTTGCAAGTTTTACGTGGCTGCTACGGGCTACTAGCAAGAACCGTTCTTACCTACGCATCAAAAACCACAACGCGGTATAGTGATTGCTTTTTGATCTTCAGAAGAACCTTGTTCATTGAATCCGATTCAACTAAAGTTGGAAAAACTAACACCCACCAGCCACATGTGTGCGAAGCACGACGGTAGAACCAGTGTAGCGTAAGCGTACGCGTAATGTCGGTCTGAGCCGCTTCATCCAACAATATCGCCGAATCAAGAAACAACTAGTGACGGCAAGCAATATGTATATACCCATGCCCACAACTCCTTTGTGTTCTACTCGTGCATATAACATCTACGCAGAAACCTGGCTCGTATGCCACTGTTGGCTAACGCAGTAATTTCAAAAAAAATCTTACGCACACGCAAGATCATGGTGATGCATAGCAACAAGAGGGGAAGAGTGTTATCCACGTACCCTCGTAGACCGTAAGCGGAAGCGTTATGATAACGCGGTTGATGTAGTCGTACGTCTTCACGATCGACCGATCCTAGTACCGAAAATACGACACCTCCGCAATCTGCACACGTTCGTCTCGGTGACGTCCCACGAACTCACGATCCAGCGGAGTGTCGAGGGAGAGCTTCGTCAGCACGATGGCATGATGACGGTGATGATGATGCTACCGGAATAGGGCTTCGCCTAAGTGATGGCTACTACACAATCTTCTTCTTGTAGACGTTGTTGGTCCTCCAAGTGCAGAGGTTTGTAGGACAGTAGCAAATTTCCCTCAAGGGGATGAACTAAGGTTTATCAATCCGTAGGAGGCGTAGGATGAAGATGGTCTCTCTCAAGCAACCCTGCAACCGAATAACAAAGAGTCTCTTGTGTCCCCAACACACCCAATACAATGGTAAATTGTATAGGTGCACTAGTTCGGCGAAGAGATGGTGATACAAGTGCAATATGGATGGTAGATAAAGGTATTTGTAATCTGAAATTATAAAAACAGCAAGGTAACGAATGATAAAAGTGAGCGTAAACGGTATTGCAATGCGTTGAAACAAGGCCTAGGGTTCATACTTTCGCTAGTGTAAGTTCCCTCAACAATACTAACATAATTGGATCACATAACTATCCCTCAACATGCAATAAAGAGTCACTCCAAAGTCACTAATAGCGGAGAACAAACGAAGAGATTATGGTAGGGTACGAAACCAACTCAAAGTTATTCTTTCCAATCAATCCGTTGGACTATTCCTATAAGTGTCACAAACAGCCCTAGAGTTCGTACTACAATAACACCTTAAGACACAAATCAACCAAAACCCTAATGTCACCTAGATACTCCATTGTCACCTCAAGTATCCGTGGGCATGATTATACGATATGCATCACACAATCTCAATTCATCTATTCAACCAACACATAGAACCTCAAAGAGTGCCCCAAAGTTTTTACCGAAGAATCACGACGAAAACGTGTGCCAACCCCTATGCATAGGTTCATGGGCGGAACCCGCAAGTTGGTCACCAAAACATACATCAAGTGAATCACGTAGTATCCCATTGTCACCACAGATACGCACGGCAAGACATACATCAAGTGTCCTCAAATCTTTAAAGACTCAATCCGATAAGATTACTTCAAAGGGGAAACTCAATTCATTACAAGAGAGTAGAGGGGGAGGAGAAACATAAGATCCAACTATAATAGCAAAGCTCGCGATACATCAAGATCGTGCCAAATCAAGAACATGAGAGAGAGAGAGAGATCAAACACGTAGCTACTGGTACATACCCTCAGCCCCGAGGGAGAACTACTCCCTCCTCGTCATGGAGAGAACCGGGATGATGAAGATGGCCACCGGAGAGGGACTGCCCCCTCCGGCAGGGTGCCGGAACGGGTCTAGATTGGTTTTTGGTGGCTACGGAGGCTTCTGGCGGCGGAACTCCCGATCTAATCTCTGTTCTGGAAGTTTTAGGGTACGTGGAGTTATATAGGTGGAAGAAGCACGTCAGGGGAGCCATGAGGGCCCCACGAGGCAGGGGGCATATTTCCTTCAACATGTCCATGGCCAGGGGCGGACCCAAGACAAAAGTTACCTGGTGTCCCATATACAATATAACAGGCATACCATATTAAATAAACGTACATATTTTTTGAGAATATAAAAGTATATATTAATGCGTATGATTCTACAACACTTGCTTTTTCAAAACCGAAACATTTTCATCATGTATTGATCGCTCTTGCTTTTCTATAAATACTTCCTTCTATGACTGATAGTTATTGTTTGATATTTATGCTTGATAACTTATATTTGGGCAGAGAAGATTAAACCATGAAAGAATATGTATCTAATACTTGGATTTTAAAGTAAGCTCACTTTGGTGTGTCTAGTCTTCGGAGAATCTTCCACCACAAATGCCGATCACCTTCAAGGATTGCGATCTAACCTCCATTTTGTGAATAAATTTTAAATATTTCATGCAATTTTTTTATAAATATTTTAATGATCTAATCATTACCACAGTTAAGAGCCCTTGCCCTAATCCTCGAGGGTTTGAGGAGCAAGAATTTGCGAATGATGAACTTGACATTAAGAGCTAGAAGGTCGTACCTAAAGTGAGTGGTGGACGAGAAACCATCAAAAAATTCAACATCCAGATCCCAGATGAGGCCACGGCCATCTTCTGTATAGCCACAAAAACAGCGACTGGGAATGGGATGAAAGCTCTCTTTTGGGAGGACTGTTGGCTGCGAGATGGCCAGATCAGAGAATTTGCTCTGCATCTCTTTGTGATCAAGAGAGCCATTCAAGTGCACTCGGTGAGGGATGGTCTGGTCAACAATGGATGGTGAACCGATGTATACCCAAAATGGCTAGACATGTGTTACCAGAGTTCTTGGAACTTGGCTCGGGGGGTTCCAGCTCCGAGATTATGTGGAGGACAATCTGGAGTGGATATGGGGGAATGACGGGCAATTCTCGGCTAGTTCTGCTTATGAAGCCTTCTTCTTTGCGAGAACGCTATACCCGGCTACAACAACGGTCTAGAATTCCCGTGCCCCTATGTCATGCAAGATGCTCGTCTGGCTAGCTTCTTGAGATCACTGCTAGATGGCGGATAGGTTGAGCCAGCATGGTTTGTCACATTGTGTGGCGTGCCTGTTATGTGATTAGGAATTGGAAGGTCTACACCACATTCTTTTTGGCCGCATGCTGGCTAGAGAGCTAGAGAGGTATGGACAGTGATGCCTAACCACCGGGGCAAAGGCTGATTGGACATCGATATTGGATACAGATCTGGTGGACTGGTGGGCCGATAAAGAGATGGAAGGGTTGTTTCCTGCGGATGCACACTCCTGAGTGTTACTGATTATTTGGTGCTTGTGGCGGCACCATAATTACATTTTCTTCAATGGGGATACACCCTAGGCGTCGACGGTTCTTAAGAGAGTGAGGAAGGGCTGAGGTGGAACGCGACAAAGCTCATCCGTAGAGACGGACTGTTAGATGGGTGGAGAGTTAGCGAGTAATCCGTGCAAGGGTGTTGTGTGGCCTTAGGACATTGTAGCTGTCTCAAAGCATTGTACTTAGCCATCTTGGCTTTCCTTAATCTATGTTTCTCATGTGTCCAACTTTGGATGTATCCTTAAAAAATATATATAGAAAGCATAAAAACCAAAACATTTCTAGCATACATGTCTTTGGTGTTCTACTCATGCATGAAGTTGAAATGACTTCGATCTTCTTCTGGGCAAAAAAAAGTACAACAACAACGAATTCGCAGCTGCAAAAACCTTGAATAGTACTTTCATATAGATCCGTTTTTGTGGTTATTTACAGCGAAGATCACCAAAGTTATTTCTTTATGAAACGTTACACATGAGTATAACAAATACCATATTCGTTACCAAAAAAATTCAAAAATAATTGCCATTTTTTACATTAAAAAGAACCAATTAGGGTGTGCCTAGACCCAGGTTCATGTGTGTATTTTCGGCTTAATCCTTTTTCATCGCCACTTTGGCCTTCCTGACCTTGCAGCCTCTAGCTACGGTGCTGCCTTGCTATCATATCACCCCCTTTCAAGACCAAATATTCACCCTGGTGTTTCAATATATTTGAAGAAAATAATGAGCTTGAAAGCCGGTGGCGACATTATCACAACGATGTTGTCTTGCACGACGGCTGGAACGTGAGCCGGCAGTGGGCATGAGTAGTGGCCGCGGACACAGAAGCCATCGAGGGTTATTTTGTTTTTAACCCAAGGTGCGCCCAAAGGCGCCATTCAATGAACTTCCATACACATTTTACATCATGGATACAGAATCCATAGCTTACAAAGTTGCTCAAAGCTAGCAACACTGAGCATTGCATACCCCTATGAGATGAGCTAATACAGTGCAAGGTAGGAGGTACCGTAGAAAGCTTTTTCAGCGAGTCTTTTGCATAGTTATGAGCAACACCATTCAAATCCCTTTTGACGTGATATATCTTTAACATAAAATCCTTGGAACAATTAAAGTATTCTGCTATCAATGAATGGATTTCCAAATGTCCTAGGTTTGAACTTTTTGCATATATGTCGCCAGAAAAGCCGCGGCTCTTGCAAGTACCTGATTGTCTGTCAAAATGGTGGCCTGATGTAGTTGAAGTACTTCTGCTATTTCAGAAGCAAAGAGGAAGCGCCTTGGCTTCAGCCTGAAGAGGAGAGCCAACAACACCGCTGCTGGCCATGTTGGTTTTAAGTTGGTTTCAAGTTGTACGTTGTTCATTGCAAATGTATAATGTAGAGTATATGTCTATTCCTGTAGCAGGCTGGAGAGAGGGATTTTCGATGCCACATATGTAAATATTGAAAACCTTAAAGATTCAGATCACTTATAATTGTGCTTCCACGAGGTGGAGACAAACTTAGGCTCATATTGTGATCTTGTGCATCCTTGTTTCTGCCATTGGCTGGCTGACCGATAAAACCTGTAGCTTTTGACTCTACCTGAAGCTCTTGCATTATAGCTTGAGTGGCTTGATGCACCTGAGGTGGGTGCCCTATTTTCATATAACTCATTTGTTCATTTCTAGCCTTCCATACACGCCATATAAAGGTCACAAGATCGCATATGGAAGCATAGGGGTGTCCTGAACTTAAGATTGCTTGAATGATACCAGGAATTGATCTGTAATGTCGCACATGGTAATCAGGCCAAGAAACCAAATCGAACGTTCTAAACCAATGATAGTCACAAGCAAGAACTCGCTTATTGTGAAGTGAGTGCCCATGTTCATCCTTCACAAGCTAAAATCCATCAGCAAGAAGCTTCGGTCGGTCTCAACTCTCAAGAAATGAAACCAGAAGCGAGATCAATACATCACACAAGGAAAACCACCAGCACACCGCCCGATCACAGTTCACCAGCGCGATTTCTTCTGGCCAGACAGCAGTTCCAGCCGATTATTTCTGTTCCTAGTAGGTGTCTACGACATGCTACAGATTCAGAGCGATCCTTCCGAAGCAGAGGAGCCTACAGCCGCGGCCGGGCCGCCGCCGCGCCGGCGCCGTGGTCCTTGACCTTGGCCCACACGGCGGGCCACATGGCCTTCCTGATCTCGGCCACGACCTCCCCGTCCCACCCCCTGGCCGCGAGCCCCTCGGCCGCCGCGACGGCCGCGGCCACCACGTCGTCGACGCCGCCGTCCGCGGCCGCGTCCACCAGGCCCCGCCGCACCGCCTCCGCGGCCGTCATCTTGTCCCCCCGGAGGAGCATGTCCCGCCTGGCCGCGGCGTCGGGGACCTTCTGCAGGAGCAGCTCCGCGAAGTAGTCGACGATCTTGATGCCGGCGTCGACCTCGCTCATGTACAGGAACCCGCGGGAGGCGCGCATGACGGCGGAGTCGTGCGCGAGGGCCAGCGCGCAGCCGGCAGCGGCGGCGTGGCCCGTGACGGCGGCCACGGTGGGCATGGGGAGCGCGAGCAGGTCGGCGACGAGGCCCCGGAAGGCCTCGCTCATGGCGGTGTGGAGGTGGGGCGGGACCGTGCGCGCCCAGGCCTGGTCGAAGCCGTTGGAGAAGTACTTGCCCTCGGCGGCCAGGACGAGGGCGCCGGCGCCGGGGGAGGCGGCCACGGCGGCGCGGATGGCCGAGATGAGGGCTGGGCCGAGGCGGTGCTCGCCGGCGCCGGTGAGGGTGATGAGGTGGACGCGGCCGCGCCTCTCCACGGTGCACATGCTTGCCGTGCCCATTTGGGGGGATTCGCAGCAGGTGACAGAATGTCTTTGGCAAGGGCGGCTAGACTTGCTGTGGTTTACCCTAATCATCTAGTACTAATTACACGAGCTTCCCAGCAATTTCGTTCTCTCTTACCATTGGCTAGTTGGCTCAACTTTCGCCATTAAAAATGGCAAAACTGACAGCGAAACTAATGATATTGGTTTCGACCCTTGAACGACATTGCGCAAGTTGAAACCGGACATGATTCCACATGCGTCGTTATAAATAATAATTCTAAGAAAAATACTACTCCCTCTGATAGGAAAGCACGACACTTATTTCCGATCAAAGAGAGTAATAATGGTTAAACTCAGAATAATCGGAATATTTTTTTTTAGCATACATGGTCAACCATTCTACTCCGGGGCATTCTGGGCGAGAATTACAAAAAATCAAGGTTATACTTGTAAACCTCCGGGGCATTCTGGGCGAAAATGATAAAAAAATCAAAGTTATACTTATAAACACTGTTTGAAGTTATATTGTATTTTCACTACGGCATATCCTAGTGTCATTTCTTCATGAAATTGCATACACAGGTGAAATGGTCGACAAGTAAATTTAAGAAACTTTTGTGTGTGAAATGTGTTTTTTACTGTATATCTTCAACAAAACACTGTCATCTGACGCTCTAAAGAAGCGGCTCAACTAAAAATGCCATCTGTGCCAGGCGAACGTTCATTCCATCATTTACAGATTTCTTCCAGCTGCTGAAATGGACCGATGTGATGAAGCAGTCACAGTAAGGGCCTGTAATCACCCACTCCCAGAATATGTGGAGCGGGGAAACCACAACTCCTTCGATCTTAACAGCAGCTCCGCCAACTCCGCTCCTGGAGTTGTGGAGCGGAGGGATACCGAACAGGGCACAAGTTCAGGTGGACGAACCAAAAATTAGAGAAGATTTGAGAGTGGCCATACAAAAGGCAGTCTATCATAAGACAAACATATACTCTATTGTTCAGAGAGGATAAAAC